>NW_011501190.1:40537-54033 GCF_000495115.2 Populus euphratica
CCTGCTGAAATTAAATAATCATTAATGCCATATTAATGCAAATAGATGCTTAGCCAATCTTCAGATCAAAAATGATGAGGCACTTGCTTACCCTGGTACGAGACCAACAGCGGCTAAGTTAAGGAGAGGACTTGGTTGACTAGGACCTAGTGTTGCAGCCAATGATGGATTATAGTCTGTAGGCCTCCGAACTCTCACAGCAACCCCCTAGAAAGATCAAAGATGCATGAACTTTATGAGATCAAAGATCAAGCAAAGCAGTACGGACACGTAGAAATAAATTTATGAGATTCACATCCATGAAAATGAAGGCAATAAATATTAAAGCATATAGAAACTTTTTACCCGGCTCTTACCCAAAACATTTTAAATTCAAGCCCCACAGCACGTGGATAAAAAGACCAACAAAATATATCATTATCCTAACCAAATATTTGCGATAATTCACTCTTGCCAAATAGCATACCAAGTCAATTCATGAATAGTTAATTGTTGTCAAAGGATACGACAAGAGCTTTTATACATCTAAAAGCACATTTTCTTGATGAATAAGATAATAAGCTACAACCTACTCAACCATCTCCTGCTAATACTTCTGCTAGCTGAAGCGCAAAGTCTCACACATAAAAGAAGTTAATGATGGTCAACAGGAAAAAATTTGGCAAGCATAGTTTAAGAAAACTAATATGTATCATCTTCAGTATCAAATCCATATGCTAAATGAGTCTTATCCATCAAACTACCACTTTCCATTTAATATTAAATTAATACACCTGTAGTTTGAGGAAAGAATTATATAATGATGCAAAATATCACATATTGCTCCTTTACTAACACTATGTGACAAGAATAAAGGAAAAGAGTTCAGAATCATTTGCCTCAAAAATAATTCCATCTAATGTCATTGCATTGCTTGCTTCTTCTACAGTTCTCATCTCCACGAACGCAAACTTCTTCTCATGATTTATGTATACATTCACCACAGCATCACCTGCAAGTGAAAACATCGGATTGTGCACCGCAATTAAATGAAAATGTTAGAAATACGTCCAGAGGAACTCTTGTAAAGACTTTGACAAGCTCAGCTACCTGGACCAGCAGCATTTCCTCCAATTGAAGTCATAACATGGCTGAAGAATGTTGCGATTGTCTGTTTCAAAACATAAGAAACCATTTAATGCTCCAATACTGCAAGGAAATCACTCTAAATACTGGTAAGGAACAAGAAAAGAAATATTCAAAAGATTCAAAATGATAAATCCAATCTCTTGACTGCAACCAGTCATAGAACATCATGAACAGACAACCTTAAGAAAATATAATATTATATCCCCTCAATACATAACAGCGAGAATGTTAGACCCTGACATGTAGCTACATCTACAAAAATTTCTCAAAGAAATCATTGGACGTGGAGCTTTTAAAACAAGATGTCTTCAAAGATCCACTTATCGAACTAAACTTGTAACAAAATAACACTGCTTGGAAAACAATTAGCCTGTTGAATGCTACAAAATCCTTTTACAGCATTCGTCTTAGAATTCCCAGGGCATTGGTCCTTGCTAGTTTTTTAAAATCAAATAACAAGAGGGATAACTCGTAGAATGCACTCAAAACATAATAACCATGAAAATTATAAGAGATAATTAAAAAAAAAAAGTTGCAGTTTAAGAAGATGCTGGCAATTTCACATAGGAAACAAAGATGGTGTCAAAAAGACAGTGCAAGAACAAACACAATCATGTATTTATAAAAGCATTTTGCAATGCTCAAATTACAAGTTCTAAATGTTGAATGTAAACATTTTATAAATGTATTTAATTGCACAAACAGCAAACCAAAAAATGAGATTGAACCTGTTCATTAGCCAAGGGGGGGAGACCACCAACATATACACGTCGTGCATGCCTCGTAGCCTATAAGATAGAAACATAGAGAATACATGACAGAGATTCCATGGATAGATACTATTTACAGCTACTTAATAAGCAACATTGAATATCCACCTGCTGGGTCATGGTGTGGGCAGGCATTAATGGAAGAACTCCAAACTGTAACACATAATAAGAGAAAATCATATGCACAAAAGTGCACGACATATACATCAATACAAAAACAATGAAAGTTGTGAAGTGCACCTGTGTTGTTCCAAATTGTAGAGTGTTCTGTATCATTCCTGGCATTGTTTGAGGAACACTTGGCAGTTGCCCAGCATCATTAACTAAAATTAACAAGTAATTATAGAGGAATAAGTCAGGGAACCAAAAAGATGAAGAAATTCTGCTATATATATATATATATATAAAAAAAAAAAAAAAACCCTGCTAATAAATTTAACGACATCAGATGTATGGAAGTTCAGAGTTATCAACTTCATCATAAAGCTAGATAAAGAAGCCTATCTCATACCTAAATTACACGATTCAAATAATAAAGAAATCAATTCCATCTCTGGAGATGCCAGGGAAATATTTGTAAGTCTACCAAATGGCACTCTTGTCAGTTGAGGACGAACAAGATCCAGCTAACTGATGCATTGTTCCCCGTTGACCATTAATCTACAGTGGTCACTCCGATGGGTAGCAGGGTGGGACATGTAGCCCAACATTGCCTTCTTACCCAAGTGATAAACATAAACACAAACAAACAACAGACAACAACCAAACAACAGAATGATGCTTCTTAGTTTTGGTAGTAAGCAATAGATAAAAACTAAAAGGAAATGAAATTAAGGGTCTTTCAAAAAAAAATTAAAAGTTGACTAGAATGTGGCGGGCAATTGCAGACTGAAAATATAGTACTTTAAGAAACCACTTTACTTGAATGGAAGAACCTATGCATACATGAGGCAGAAACTAGATGCGGACCTGTCACTGCAGCACCAGGAGGTATGCCCACCATAGATGGAGCCATGTCAAAACCACTTTTCCGCTTGCTGTCAACAAAATTAACCTTAAGAACATCATTATGAAACAATATAATCTTTAAAAATTATTATTTGAGCTTCGACATTTCAAAAAATTTAGATTAATGTTCCATAGAAGAATAAGATAATCAAAAAGGTAATTAATCAGAAGAACAGGGAAGAAAAGAAAGGAAACAGCAATAAAATAAAAAAGATTAAGTGATGCTGACAACAAAGGAAGCAAGATTAATGTCTTGAAGTAGATAAGGATATTTCTGTAATTTTCAGATTTGATGGAAAATCTAAAAATTTTCCAGGTCTAGGTTATTTTCTATTTAGTATTCTATTAGTTCTAAAGTAATTAGCTTTCTTAGGTTTTTCCTATTCTATAGAGATTTCTTCTATAGAAAAATAAGTCTTTGCAGGACTAGGAGTACCAGCATCTCTATATAAAGGTTGGTAGTCTTTCAATATTTTAGTGACAATTGATGAAATAAATTATAGCAATTTTCTTTTGATTGTGACCCAATCTCCTCTTGAGTGTGACTCCTACGAGCCTAGGTGTGAAGCTTAGGTTTTTCCATCCTCTAGGTGTGACTCCGAGAATCTATATGCATCCTTCCTCACATTCTAGCATTAATCCACAACATTACAACCCTAAACAACCTCTAAGAGTCAGATTCAGAACAGCCCCCCAATGCTGTTCTGCATCATTAAGATGGCCAGAATTGGCGCACAAAGTTGCAGTTTTACTATGTGTAAGTGAGCTAAGTGCAATTTTAACCACAACAGCAATAGAAATTGCAGTTATGTTTTTCTAACAGTCAGAGCTATGAGAAACTTTGATTGTACTGAACACCAGCAAACCTATAACAGGGTTCGATAGCCCCCACTTTCCAAGAGTTGTTTAAATTAATTAAAAGGACCAGCTAACCAGTAAACAAGCCGGCAATCTACCCATTACATTTCATTACAAGGAATGGATGGATGGGTTAACATTACAGAAATCACATACCTTTTTGAAGGAGAACGCGACCTAGATCGATTCTGAAATCTACCCTGCGAATGAGAACTTGATCTATTTCCATTCCTTCTGTCTCTATCACCATCATAATCACGGTGCCTATGAAAAGATCAGTTATATTCATAATCAAAATATCATTCCCACGCCAACAATCATCCTAAAATAGATAACTAGCAATAATCTCAAATCTAATAAGCTCAAAATTCAATCGAATATATCCGAATAATGATAAAATAACACGACAATGAACTTCATATAGCAAAAAACAATTGCGAAAATTCTAACCTGTGATAATTTCGATCGCGGCTACTCCTTTCATGACGGTCAAAATCACCCATTTTTTCTCTTCTTCTATCATCCCTCACACTTCCATCCTTAGAGCCTCTACGATAGCGGTCATGATCTTTTTCCCTGCCGCGAGTCCTTGACCTATCATGTTCAGATTCACGAGAACTGTGCGTCTAACATAAGAAAAAGGACATAAATTATCTACGGATAATGAAAGGGGGTGTACTTCTAGTACAGTTAGAGTTTTAAAGTTTGTAGAGAAGAAACAAAGAAGAAGAAGAAATGGTGGTACCCTGTAACGGGAGACGCGATCAGTGTGATCATCGCCATTTTCATCGAATCCTGCTTCGTTAGAAGACATTGTAGCTTAAATTTTGAGAAATCAAGAACCCTAATTTTGATTTTGATTAGGATCTTGGCTTAAATAGAGAAGAAGTGAAATGGATTTAAAAAAAAGCCTTTCTTGATTGCAATTGCGTGATAAGCCCAGATAACAATTAAAATGGAAGCCCATGTTCAAGGCTTAAGCTTGGTTTTCTTATGTAAAGGGCTCAAATGGCTTTCCTTGTTTCACCAGTCAATTATTATTCCCTCGATTCTTGCTTATTTATTATAAGCAGTGTAGGTTCTGGGTTTTGGGTAAATTCTTGTATTTTTTTAAAAAATAACAATAATAATAATAATAACTGCTAGTTTCTTAAGAAAAATATAAGAGAATGTATAATAAGAATCAAAGAGCTAAGGTGGTGTTTGGTTTATAAAAAGTGTTGCTACCTTAAAAGCTCCCGGACAATCTAACAAGTAGCATATAAGATAACATCTCAAGGAAGGAAGTTGTAGCTGATTTGTCGATGCAGTAGCATCTGCAGTACTTGGGGATTTCTCACACTATGGCGTTGATGCAAACTGCTTCTTTTTTTTATCAACAGAAAAATAAATAAATAAAGAGGTGGTGTTTTTATTTGCACTAACTTAAAAAAAAATCCATCACAATTTTATTTTTTTTACCTTTATTTTTTTAAAATCTAAGTTTTTTTTAATTTTACCTTTCAATATTTAGTTATTAAAAATTAAATATTGTAATTTATTATGCTTTATATTTTACCTGGGCATCTTAATTTTATGATCGATGTTGTGAATTTAATGAGTTATCTTGGTATACTCAATCTTTTTCTATTTTATTTTTTAGCTTTCAATATTAAATTAATTAAGAATTAGGTTTCATGATTATTTGTTTATTTTTTATGAGGTTATCTTAATCTTGTAATCTAAGTTACGAATTTTACAAATTAACTCGGGTTGACTCAGATCATTTTATTGTGTTTTTTATATTGATTTTTTTAATTTTATCATTTAACAATAAATTTATTAAAAATTAAGCTTTATAATCCATTTCGGTTTGCTTTCTATTGAGTTATTCTAATCTTATGACCCGGATCATGAGTTTTGCGAGTTAATATAGGTTGACTTGAGTTTTTTTTTTTCGCTTTTTATGAGACCATCTTAATCTAATGACACAAGTCATGAGTTTGATAGATTAACCAGTGTTGACTCGATTTTTTTATTTTTTTATTGATTTTTTTATTTCATCCTTTACTGTTAGGTTGATTGAAAATTAATCTTTATAATTATTTTTTTTCAATGTATTTTCTATAAGATTATCATGATCTCAATATCCAAGTCATGAATTTGGCAAGTTAATCAAGGTTAACTCAAGTTTTTTTCTTTAATTATTTTTTTCAATGTCATCCTTCAATATTAGGTTGATAGAGAATTAAACATTTTAATTTGTTTTGATTTATTTTATATAAATTTATTATGATCTAATGACTTGGATCGTGAATTTAATAAGTTAACTTGAATTTTTCAATATTGATTAAATATTTTATCATCTCAATATTTTTTTAAATACTGTTATTTTATTTTTCTAGCCCAACTATATATTTTTGGATAATTATTCAGATTATTTTTAGATTTATCAAATCAATTGGATCACATCAAATAAATTATTATATAATTTAATTTTTATAATTAAAAATAATCAGTAATATTTAAATATTTTTTTGTTTTCACAGAAAATTTAACCCGCACTTGACACCAACCCCCATTTTTGTCTTCTCTAGAACCCACTTGATTTTTCCTGTTGCTTCCTGCTATGGAGTATGGCCTTTTCAGTGTTTATCGGTGTTCCAATTTTTTTATTTTTTATTTTTTGGGATATGCAGAATGATACCTTGTCTTCGTCTCCATTATAAGGTGTTTTTAAAATTATAATATCGGTAATAATTTAAAGTATTTTTATTTAAAAATATATTAAAAAATATATTTTTTTAAAAAATTATTTTTAATATTAAGATATTAAAAAATAAAAATAAAAATAATAATTTTTAACAAAAATAAAATTTAAAAAATATAATTTGCAACGTATTTCCAAAACTATAGTTATTTTCATCTTTAAAGATCAGATGTTTTGCTTTTTTTATATTTTTTTCCGGTTTCCATATGCAAGTTTTCTTATTTTATTCTCTCAATGTTTGTTTTCACAAGATGCATTCCCGTATTAATTTCCTCTAAATTTCATCTCATTTAGTGTGTGTTTGAATGTAAGCTAATTTTAACTTTTTTTATGGGATTTTATATAAAAAAACATGTTTTTTAAATTTTTATATATGTGATTTGTAATTAAAAATTTTCATATCTTAAAAAAAAAACTAACACATCTCCAAGCCAAACCCACTTAAATTAATTCATTTCTTGCCTCTGCGTAGCCAGGGTATCGGAGTTCCCCAGGAACACCTGCAAGGAATAAAAGTGCAAAATTATATTGGGAAAAATTTATATTTAGATAAGAAGAGGGGAAAATTGTTATTTAATATTAATTAAAATTATTTAATTTTTAAATTTGTCAGGCATATGCTATATATAGGTGTTTATGAAGAGATTTCATCATGCTTTAATGATGTGTCTAATGATGAAAATTTATTTTTTGTTGTACTATTAGATACCTCATGGTAACCTCTTTAATGCATGTTTAGTTTTTTTTAGATAAATTTATGTTAGAATAATTTTTTTTTCCTTTATTTTTTCTTTCTTGCTCAAAATTCATACATGACAATTAAAATTTGAAGGTGTTTTTCTTTGTTGGAGATATTTAAAATGTCAATCTTTTTTCTTGTGATTTTTAATTTTTATTTATAATATTTTTGTAAAACTTTTTGTTTAATTTCATCGTTCAGTCTAATTTTTTTATTTTTAAAATCTGGCCATAATTCTTTTTTTTCCTTCATTTTTCTCTCATCTCTTTTGTAAACTTTCAATTATTTTTAATTCCATCCTATAATTAAAATATTTAGTTTCTTATTTTTTTAAATCTAGCCCTCATTTTTTGGGTGGTTTCTTTTTAAAAATTTATTGTAAAATTAATTTTTCTTTTTAATTTAGCCCTTCATGTTATTTTGTTCAAATGTGATTCTTATTTTTTTAATTGTTATTTTATGTTTTTAATTTTTTTTTATGTGTGTGATTGAATGCTTTTTTTCAATTTTTTTCTTTAACATTTGTTTTTTTTAAATATTTGTTCTTCATGATTTTTTTAGATTTGATGTTTTTGATCAAATGGCTCGGGTCTTGAGTTTCATGAGCTGACACATGTTCTAGTCTCTTTTGTGAATTTATTTTATTTCTTGGTCTCATCAATCCATATTGATTTTTATTTTTTAAGAAATAAGCTTTGAAATTTTTTTATTTTTATTTTTATAGGGTTATCTCATTCTCATGACTTGATCTATGAGTTTGGTGAGTTAACCCAGGTAGGCTTACTCTTTTTCTTCTTTTTTCATTTTAGTTTTTTTTTCCTTCAAGGTCCTTTTATGTTAATAAATTTTATAAGCTAGTAGGGGTTGACATCAAATTTTTTTTATACTTGTTTTTTTCCATCTCATAACTTGATATTTGTTTTTTTAAAAAAAAAATTGAGTTCGTGATTTTCTCCATTTTTTATTTTGTCATGTTATTTTAATTTTATGACCCAACTTGTAAGTTTAGAGAGTTGACCTGAGCAAGCTCGGGTTTTTTTTAATTATAATTGTTATTTTTTTATTTTTTTATATGTTATATGTATTTTTTTAATTTTATCTTTTAATATTTGGTTTGTTGAGAATTGAATTTCAAAAAAAATTTAAATTTGTTTATTTTGGTCAAATAATTAAGATTATAAATTTGATAAGTTAATACAAGTTGGAAATTTTTGCATTTTCTTTTTTGTTTTTATAACTTGGCATTGCCTTTTTTTAAAAAAAAAATGCAATTGTATCAATATATATATATATATATATTATCTAATTCCTTGAAAAAACTCAAGTCAAATATGATTCTCAAACTCGTTTGAAATTGATCTTGAAAGGAAGGTGTAATTGTTTTTAAGTTACATGTTAATTCATAAGTTTTTTGTTGAATCATAATTTTTTATTTTTTATTATTTATTGTAATATTATTTTATTTTAAAAAAATATCTTAAATTTTGAATTAAATAGATTCTCAACAGTTTAACCATATCATCAAAGTTATAAACATTATGCTGGTTTACCTAGATTTAATCATGAATTTACCATAAATTATGGAACCAAGTTTAATAACTTAGCATGTGTTTTATTTATTAATTAATGCTCTAAAAATTAGGGGAAAATTAATGTATCTTTCTCCCCATAACATGTTTGTTTTTTATTTTTTTATTTGTTTAGTTAGGTTTTTTTTCTGTTTGTTCATTTTTTTATGTTTTGTTTTTTCCCATAGTTTTTTCCTTTTTTTGTGTTTTACTTTTTCTTCTTTTTTTTTCCAAGATTGTCTTCTTCTTTATTTTTTTTAAATTATCATTATTGATTTTTTTAATATTAAACTGGTTAAAAATTTAGTTATGTTATTTTTTTTCTTTAAAATATTATGGATTACTATAATATTTTCCTACATAACTTCTTTCATTTTTAAATTTTCTTTGTCAATTTTTTTATATAAAACTGGTTGAAAATTTTGCTTCATAGTTTTTTTTTTAAATACTATAGATTCTTGCAATGTTTCCCTAAATGGTTTTTATTTTGCTATAGTATTTTTCTACATGTTTTTTTATGGTTATCTTTGTCATTTTTTTTTTAATATTGAGCTAGTTAAAAATTCAGTTTTAACTTCCCCCACATGTTTTTTTCTATTTTTTTATGATTAGTTTTGTTGATTTTATTTTTTTAATATGAAGCTAAATAAGAATTTAACTTTGTAGTCTTTTTTATTCAAAACACTATGAATTGCTATAGTGTTTTCCCAAATAGTTTTTTTTTTCTTTTATGATTTTGTTTTGTTTTTTCTAGAATATCTTTGTCTATTTTTTATATTGAGGTGATTTAGAATTTAGCTTCATAGTTTTTTTTTAAAAAAACATTATGGATTGCTATAATCTTCTTCTACATGGTTTTTTTTGTTATGATTTTTTTTTAAAATTATCTTTATCGATTTATTATTTTTAATATTGGGCTGATTGAAAATTATAACTATAGATTTTCTCATAAAACATTATATATTGCTATAGTATTTCCCAGCATGGTTTTTTTTTATTTTATTTTTTTATATTAAACTGGTTGATAATTTAGTTTTATAGTTTTTTTAAACACTATCAATTACTATAATGTTTTTTTATATTATTTTTTAAATTTTACTTTTTAAATATCAAATTAGTTAAAATTTTAACTTTATAATTTTTTTTTTAAATAGTATGTATTATAATAGTTTTTTTATTTAACTTTATTTTTTATTTTTATTTTATAAATTCATCCACAGACATGTGATGTCACGCGCTCATGACATCCAATCTTGACGTGAAAATTTAATCGAGGCATGCCATCACGTGGATCATCTTTTCCTGTAAAAGCCAAACACTTACTACACACGAGGTCCCGGTCTAAAAATGGCAAAGGCATGGTAGACAGACGTGTCGTTTAACTGTCAGTTGCACGGGCACTTGGTGCACCTCCAAATCTCCTTATCTTTTGCCTGCACGCGCATAAATATAATTCTTTTTACATCTTGACTTGCGTGCAACATTTTTATCTGCCACGTCAGAACACGTGGTGGACCCAATGACTAAAAACGTCATTGCTGAGACAGCACTGGATTAATTTGCGTGTGCCGGACCAAGTTATGTACAGGGCTTTTTCTTTCAATGATCCCTAGATTTTTTTTTTCCCGGTTTGGTATTGCTTTTTTAATTGTGTTTGATGATTTATTTTTTTGTTGTTTTTTTTAATGATTTTGAAATGTTAATATTAAAAATTAAAAAATTTATTTTAATATATTTTTAAATAAAAATATTTTACATCACATCACAATATCAAATAAATACTTTTTAAAAAGATAAGAAGAAATCATAATTATCAGTTTTAAATTGCAAGAAATTCCTACCTTATCTTATAACATACAAAGATAATATTCATAGTTGAAGTCCCTGTAATTGTGACAAATAATTATATATCTCAAAAGAGATAGAACTTGTAAGCTTATTTGTTAATTATTTGTTAATATAATTGTAGTTGTTTTTTAAATAATTTTTATGTTAAAATATATGTTTATGATTTTTTTTATTTTAAAAAAATTATTTTTAACATCAACACATTAAAATAATTTAAAAACATAAAAAATATATTAATTTGAAGTAAATAAAAAATAAAAAAATTTAATTTTTTTAAAATATTTTTAAAATACAGAAATAAATAATCACTTGTATAGCAATTTTCAATCATGGCTGTGAGAAAATGTGAAAGTGATTAAATGCCAAACAATTAATTAAAAAAATCATTTTTTTGAAAAATTATGGCTACATCCATTACCAAACATGATCTTAGTTCTCTCATCCAAGTCCTTTGATGGGTGTTCTATAAATTAAACTTTGTTTTGGGTCTTCCATAGTCAAAATTGTACCAAAGAATTTAATAATATCCTCGTAAAAATTTAAAGTCTTATCAATGTCGTGTGTTTATTTTGACGGTTTAACGTGTCTAGTATTTTTTTTATTTTAATAATTTTAATATATCGATATTAAAAAAAAATTATTTTAATATTTTTTAATTAAGAAGCGTTCTGACAAGAAAACCAACACGTAAAGGAATTACATGCATCAGGCCTGCATTTTTCCACAGCTTTGATGAGCTACGAGACAGGCTACTAGACACGCGTTGAAAACGGTAGAAGTAATTGGTCAGAGAAGCCGGCCTAGCGGTATCCCTTTGTAAGTTGTGAAGGTATTGATTAAGTTATTTTTTAAAATATT
Source organism: Populus euphratica (assembly GCF_000495115.2). NCBI lineage: Eukaryota > Viridiplantae > Streptophyta > Magnoliopsida > Malpighiales > Salicaceae > Populus > Populus euphratica. The sequence continues at coordinate 52,064 of NW_011501190.1, forward strand.
TTTTATTTATAAATATATTAAAATAATCTAAAATATTAAAAAAAGTTAAATTAAATTTTTTCAAAAAAATTTAAAGTATAAAAACAAACAGTATAAATTTCTCTTTAGATAAAAATCATATAATAAACATCGCACGTGATATCTTCCCATAATCTATCGCAATGTCAATGGCCGCCCTCACTAGGGCCATGTTGATCTGTGCAGTGCGAGAAACAATGGGGCCTTGGCCTGAAGTCAGAAGGCGGCCGACGAACATTTTTTTTTAATTTTTAAATTGGGGCTTCCATTTATTTATTTATTATGATAAAGAAAAAACAAAAAGAAATAGCATCCTCATGAATTTCTATTTCCATCTCGGTTAGTCTACCTTAAATAGGATTGAAGTTCGAAGATGTGAACTTAGTTGAGAAATTTAACCCAATCTAATTTTTGAAACTAGAATATTAACCTCTATGTCATATTAACTTTTATTGCCAACAGGAAAAGAAATGAAAAGAACAAAAAGGGTTTATAAAATGAGTATTAAATTCAAAAATTTTAATTCTTTGATGAGATCTCAAAAAAAGTTTTTATATTAATTTTATAATACATCTCTATTTTTAATCATAAAACTTGTATGAGTTCACTCTTGCAGGGTAATATAATTATTTATAATTAAAAATAAACTAGTAAGATTTGAATATATTAAAAAAATAATCTTAAATCATTTGATTCAAGATGATTTTTTTAACAAATTTAAGAGTATGTTTGGTATTATAGTAACTAATGAGGTTGTGATTTGAAAAAAATATTTTATAAAAAGTAATTTTAGCTATGGTTGGTTTGGAAAAAACCGTGGTTAAAATTGATGTTGAACAAAAAATAATTTAACATACTTAGTTAAGAATGATTTTCAAAATAATATTATAAAATAACTAAAAAAGACATATATTAATATTAATAGTTTTTAATTGAAATATTGTATATTTTACTACTATTATTATATCATGAAATAAATAATATTTTATATAAAATATTTTTTTTATTGTTTCATTAAATTATTTGTAAGTCCATCATGTATAAAATCCATCTGTCAAGAACTATAGCTTCCATGACTTCCTAAGCATGCAACAATATCAAGTAAAGTATCATCAAAAATAAAATTGCAATTGCAATTAAAGTTTGCAAATATTAAGTTATCATGCGATCTCCTTCTAATATAATTATATAGTGTTATTAAATAATAGTAAACACCAGTTTCTCAAATAAAACACAATATTTAAAAAAAAAATTGAATTTTTTAAATTTTACTAGGTCAGACCCAGATATCAGTCATTTAGGTTTGGGACAGACTTGATTTGACTATAAACAATGGAGCATGCAGAAGACCAAGGGGAAGGGGAAGGGGAAGCAAAATGGATGGTAGTGAAAATGACGAAAACTGGTAGTGAGCTGTTGTTCAATGCGCTCTGTTGTGCTTTATTTCTTGTCTTCTTCTTCGAACAGTGTTGAATGCAGAATACAAGGCAGAAAGAGAATGGAAAGAGCAAAAACAGTGGCTAGTGGTGGAAACGACGAAGATCGGTGGTAAGATGCTCACCACTATTCACATTTCACGTGAACAATGGAGAATGCAGAAGATGAAGGAGAAAGTGAAGGGGAAGGGAAAGGAGAAAAGCAATGGCTGATGGTGAAAACAAAGAAGACCAATGGTGAGTTGATCTCCACTGTTCACATTTCACGTGAACAATGGAGAATGCAGAAGACAAAAGAGAAAATGAAAGGTAAGGAGAAGGAGAAGGAAAAAGAGAAAAAGAAGGGCAAGAGGAAGAGTAGTGGCTGGTGATGAGCTGGGAGAGCTGCTCTCCACTGTGCTTTGTTTATATTCTAACTACTGCTTTTTTTTTCTTCTTTGATATCTTTGTGAAATATTGTATTTATAAACATAGTTATAATAAACAGGAAATGTAGCATTGCAAAAAACATGCATT
>NW_011500021.1:0-62215 GCF_000495115.2 Populus euphratica
ATGACTAATTAGATGTTTTATAGATTAATAAAATATGTTTAGATCTAAAAGGAGATATAATCACACCAAACTAGAATGGTAACTTAAAATACCAAACTAAAATGGTGACTTAAAATAGCAACAACATGATATTCAACAATTGAATTAGACTTAAAAAAATTTAAGTGATTTTATAGGCAGTTTTTTTTAAATAAAAAATTTTAAGTGATTTTATACGCAGTTTTTTTTTAAAAGAGCCCTTGCATTACTCATCAAATCAACAAAATCAATAAATGATAGTTCTGAATTTTGGCTTTAATATTTGTTTTTTTTTTTAAATGTGAACCAAGACACTAGGCTAGCAAGTGCATTAAACCCAAGAGTTGTTTGAGAATAATCTATTAATAAAAGAGCTAATGAATGAAACTAATTATATATATATATATATATATATGATGACGACGACGACGACGCAAACAATGATGAAGATATATTGTACGGAGATGGTGATACTACTCTTGTTTTCAAAAAAAAAATAAATTATTTAACACCCAAAAGTGATTTAGAAGCAGATTAAAGTTGCATCACTATTTCCATTCTTCGTACACTATTAAAGAAAATGTTTGTAGCTTAATTATAAATAGTGATAAGTAAAAGAATGTAATATCTGCAGAGATAGTGAATAAACTCCAACTAACAACTAAAAACCATCTAAAACTCTATAAATTGATATGGTTGAATAAAGACATTGAGGTAATTATTGACAAAAACAATTTTATTTCCTTTTTTATGCTACATAATATTTTAATATTACTTGGTGTAATATGATATTGATAAATGTGTGTCATGTTCAGTTAAGGAGGTCATGATAGTTTCATATAAGCATGGCGCATGATGAAAAAAAAATATATGCCCTAAGCATTAACAGAAACAATTTGTTGTATTTATCATAGTTTATAATGGAGATAAGAGGTGGTAGTATGCTTTAATTCTCAATAGTAGAATATTTAAGGAAGAGAATGTTATTGATGTATAAAAAAAGTATAGGATGTGTATAAATAATTTGTAGTTTTGATGCTAAAAGAACTACCCTAGGGCTTGCCTTTTATATGAGATTGTCGATATCAAATTAACTTGATTGTGGGTTATAATCTCTAAAATAAACAAGCTTATAGACTTATCACTAAAAAGGTTAAAAAGTTGCAAAGATAGGTGGTGGAGTTGCTTGATAAGAGGTACATTCAAGAAAGAATTAGCCCAGGTGCAATTCCATCTCTTTTAGTTCATAAAAATGATGGTTTATAACATGTGTGCATGGACATTCAAGTCATTAACTTGATCCAATTTCATTTAATTGTTATCATCAAAATACATAAAATATTAATATATAATCCAAAGATCAACAGTTACAACTACATAAAAATCAAGCTAAGAGATAAATGGAAGACAACTTTTAAAACATAACATGAGTTATATGAATAGATGGTTATTGCATTTGGTTTGTCCAATGCTACCAACACTTTCATGAGGTTTATTCATTAGACACTAAAGCCATTCATGAGCGGATTCTTTATGGTTTATTTTGATAAATTCTGATTTAGTATCACTCTATAGTCTTATTTAAAGTATCTATGAGTTATTTTTAATACTTAAGATAAAAGTAATTGTTTATGAACCATAAAAATTCTAAGTTCTTCATTAACACTTTAGCTTTTCTGGGGTTTATTATGTGTGTTGATGATGTTCAGACTAATCAATCCAAGATTTCTATAATTATAGAATGATAAACTTCAAAAAATGTTTATGATATCTAACATTTTCATGTGCTTGCATCCTTCAATATGAGATTCATTAGAAACTTTAATTTCTTCATTGCACTTATATAAAGTGTTTAAATAGGTGTATCTTTTAGTAAACATATAAAGATGAATACAATTTTTAGTTAGTTAAGCAAAATATAACTAAAACTCCTATTTTGACAGTTGTAGATTTCGAGAAACTATTTGAGATAAACTATGATGCATTTAGAATAGGCATTAGAGGAGTTTCTCGCCAAAATTAAAGATTAAAGGCTAACTATCTTTTTCAATGAGAAGTTTGTCTAGCTCAAATAAAAACTACTCAATGTATGATTTAAAGTATTATGCTAATGTTTAGAGTTGTAAAAATTAACAAAATTATCTGGTACAAAAAGAGTTTATTCTAATTACTGATCATGAAGTTTTAAAGTATATAAATTGGCAATATAAGAGGTTTCATTTCTATAGAATTTGATGTTTTTTGATAACTATATCAGAGTGATTCATCATTCAAATAGATTTATGTTAAGTTGACGAATAAAGGTAAGTGGGATAACTTAATACTTATAAATGATTATCTATTTTGTTTGACTTTTTAACTTTTAAAAAAATTATTATAAAAGATAATTAAAAATGAAAGTATAGGACATATGAAAAATTGACAGAAACTCTCCCTATACAATTCATTTTCTCCTTCACGTCTCTCTTAAGCTCTTGCTATTAGACACAACTATTACTTGACTTTTTATAATGTATCATTATATTTTTTTTATCATTATTGATGAGAAGTCGCACAAATTTAAGAGTTTACTGACTGTTATTGAATTTCAAGAACTTGAATAAGTGGATTGTTTAATGACATGAATAACTAAGAAAAATTATATTTTGATATCAAAGATGATACAGAATAAAAGAGATTTAAAAGAAGAAGTTAAGAATTAAAATCTATCTAATTAAATTATCTAAATATTAACTATAAGGTTATTATGTGAAAATTTTATTTATTTACATGTTTCAAAATATATGTATTAAAAAGGAAAATAATTGAATACCAAGTTTTACTACTCTATTCTTCTTAGAAATTAAAAAGGCAATGTAATAAATATAATAAAAATGTAGGAGTTGATATGAAATTTAATTTATTTTCTTAATCTACATAAACAAATCCAATAAAACTCTCTTTATAGGAGAAATGATGGAGTATTATTATAGATGTCTATAGTGATTTTGTCATTTTATATTTTCCTTTTAATATTCTTTTTTATAATTGGACAAAATCTTAAACACATTTTAGATTTAACCTTTAATAGTAGTATTTTAAGCTATTAATTAAGAGCCAAATCAAATATAATTTAAAACTTTCCTAAGATGAACGTTTGAATACAAATATATTACTGTTTTAAGCATGAAAAAACAGTAATATTCAACAAAATATGTTTAATGTTTCTATATATATCTATAAATTCATTGACTTTATTGAGATATATATGTCAATGGCAGGGTAGCTACAACAGACTTTCAAAAAAAAAAAAAAAAATAACAACAAAGTTTATCCACTGAACAAATAAAGATTCGTCCAATAGCAATATATAGAAATTATCCTAGTTGTTACTATTCCAAAAATTCAGAATTGCAAAACAATTTTCTTTGAAATTATCCTAATGATAATTCAGTCTGAACTTGATTAGATATCAAATCAATCTTATATGAATAAATAAGTATTTTTTAGTTAATTATTTAAACTAATAAATAATAAATATGGTATAAATATTATCAAATTTAACCCACAATTAAAACTCACTTCAATCAAATCCATGTAGATATATTTGTAAAACACTTATATTTTTTCAATATATATATATATATATATATTAAATAATAGTAAACAATGAATATATAAATGAATACTCAAAATTTAATAAATAATATATAATATATAATTTTGTTTACCTATTAGAGAATGAGGAAATTTGCATTTGCATCCCTTGCCTATGCTACTAGCTAGTAGAGGCGCATAATAGCAGCAACAAATGCTATTGGTTACCGTTGCTACTGTTTGAGGATATTTCAGAAATAACTTTTAATTTATATCATAGCTAGCAGTGACAGTAACAATGGCACGGCCATTACCCTCCATTGAAATTATTTAAATACCACCAGTAAGGTAAAACAATCTTCTCTGTATTTTTAGAATATTTCTAATTAGAAATATATTATAATAATATTTTTTTATTTTTAAAAATTTATTTTTAATATTAACAAATTAAAATCAAAGTGATAAAAATACAAGGAAAAAATTAATTTGAAGTAATAAAATTCAATTTTTTTATAAAAAAAGAGGCCATAAGAATTTCAATATTTCAAAAATACCTAATTGGTACAATTCTCGTTGATAAAATAAAAGGTGTCGTTAGTTTGGTAAAAATCAAAGCGGAAGCTTTTAATAAAAATCCTCCAGCAAGTTAATTAATTGGAGTACAAAAATACTCATGCCAGCTCTTGCTGTCTCCTTAAGAACACAACTAAGTTTGCTTTGCAGGTAGTCAAACAAATCTCTCCAGTACATGTCCCTCGTTTTTTGCCCTCTACCTTCGTAACCAACCGAGATCACAGCAGAGACATATTGACGTTTTCGCTCCATGCAATTCTGTTCTGATTTTTTCCTGTCTTTACTCACCTGTACTGTGTTTTCAGATATTACATTCTCCAATCTCAGTTGCAATTTTATCAGGAATTATTTTATTTTATTTTATTTTCCAATTCTTTTTGTCCACAAGAACTTTTCTTAATCTGTTGCTGTAAAAAGGGTTTTTTGTTTAAAAAATTAATCTGTTGCTGTAAAAAGGGTTTTTTTTTTTTGAAAAACAAATAATGGCTTGATTGGTACTAGGATTGTATAATAAGCTTGTCAACACTGAAGGTATATCAGAGGAAACAAAAAGGCAAAGAACTTGGCAGTGCAATGGAGAAAAGGGAGCCTGCTATACAGAATGTTGGTGCTCCAGTAACTCCAGAAAAGCCCCCGCCTCTGCCAGCAAGGCCACAATCAGTCTATGTTAAAAGGTTCTCGGAACATGGTTCACAAAGTTTTCTGGGAAGAATCGCAGCAGAAGAGGCTCGAGACCCCATTTGTGCAATTATTACTGCGGCGACTTCCACAAGCAAGAATGAACATCCCAACAATAGCAAGTATTTGGAAACTGGTGCTGGTTTTCAGATAGATTTGAAAGAAAGCATCTATGACTGGAACGACAATTCTACCGCTTCTGTTCATGGTATTCAAATCTTCAGATACTCAGGAGGTATTTCCGAAGAGGGTTTTCAATCTGAAAACCATAATCTTTTGTCTATTCCGGACCTGGAGGAGAGTGATAGATACAGAGAAAAATGTTGTGTACTTCCTTGTAAATGATGTCATTTTTTTTCTCTTTATATTATTATCTTGTCTGTGCACATGGAAGTAATTCTTTTCTTGAATTAGTTATTGTTCCTTTTCTGTTCTTCCTTTTGTTCTAGGAACTAGTGATAGTTTGACTAATAAAATATGTTGGATACAGTAGTAATTACCTCGTAAGAATTCTAAACAATCGGAATTTTCTTACCTGATGAATTGGTATGCAGATGGTAAAGAACAACATGCAGAACATGGTACAATCTCTCGTATGAATTATGAGAAGGTTGATCATATTGGGTGCTCAAAGCCTGTTGAGCAAGTTGCGATTTCGACTCCATTGCCAAAGAAAAGTGGCAGCAAAAGACCAAGAAATGGCATGGATCTGGATCAACACAAAAGGCCAGTGAAGAAACCCAAGAGGAAGAAACATAGAACGAAAGTAGCCGTTGAAGGTAAACCTAAACGAACTCCCAGAAAGATGCCAAAGCTTGCTAAGAACGAAAGTAGCCGTTGAAGGTAAACCAAAACGAACTCCCAAAAAGATGCCAAAGCTTGCAACTCCGAAATGTATGCAAGAGACAAAGGAGAAGAGGAAGTGTGTTGAGAAAGATGCAACTCCGAAATGTATGCAAGACACAAAAGAGAAGAGGAAGTGTGTTAAGAAAGTTGCAACTCCGAAATGCATGCAAGAGAAAAAGGAGAAGAGGAAGTATATTAAAAAAGCTCCTCCTCCTCTCAGAAATAGCCAAGAGAGTTCAGTGAGAGAGCATCATAAAGAAGTTGCTGAAATTCCAAAGATGGAAAATCTGCCTGTTGATGACAACAAGATGGCTATGGTTAGTAATGTCAACCATGATTTGAAAGATGATAAGAAAGACCCGACTATGCAGCCTGACATGGATAACAATAGTGGAGCAATGGTTTTGTTGAGTGATGATAAATTGGGGTTCAAGTCAAATGAGAATGAACTAAGATGGAACGTTCGTGCAACGAGGTCTGCTGGAAAATTTTGGCCTAAACCTGTTTGTCAATATAATTCATTGCAGGCTTATAGAAGGGTATTTAGAGTAGACTCCTGTCTCGGCAATAGCAGAGAGGCTGGGCCTAATGTTCCTAAAAGATGCATGAAAAAAATGACCAAGAGGAGGCGTAAATTGAACCTGTTCAGCTCTTTATGGTCGTCTCACTTTAGTTGCCATGAAAGAAAGAAGAGATCTAAGGTGTTTACTCCAATAGTCGATCCCACTTCTCTCAATGCAAGATTCGCAGAGAAAGGGAAGGATTTAGTGACAGCTCCCACAGATCATATACCCATTCCTGGAGAACTAGAGTTTCAAATAACCGACAAATTAAAGGGAGAAAACCGCGAAACTCTAGCAGAGGGATGCATTGAGGAAGGGCTTTCTCTTAAACAAGCTCTAACCAATGAAGTTAATGGAGTTCAAATAGTCTGTGAGGCTAAAGCACCAAGCTGCTCTGAGATGAGACCCTGTGCTGCAAAATCAAAGTTTGAAGATGGCAAAAGCAAACAACAGTCGCGGAAAACGAAGATCCGAATCACCGACAAATCAATAAAACGTACGTTTGCTTCCCTCTACTAAAATCTCTGTTGCGATGCTAGTGTAAATTGTTTACCTTATTTTCTAGCATTCATTTTAACTTTTTTCGAATTATTTTTTTTCCTGTGATGTGTGTTGTTTATATCTGATGAAAGTTACTATCCCAAATATATTCTAAGTGGATAAGAGCATTGGGGTTTTGGGACATCTATAGAACTTCTAAAGTTCTGTGCCAGTGGAAAATCTGTCATCAACAGGAATTTATTGGAGGTTATGGACAAAGAAAAACAATTTTCTTGTAGAGGGAGAGCTAGCAAATAATGTGCAAAAAATGCTGAGCATTTCTAATTGTGAGAGGGAATGGAAGGATAGTAAGAGAAACTAGAGTCAAGACATTATGAAACTAGTGTAGAGACTATCAGTTGATAGTTTTGATTAGTAATTAACTTCTGACCTTTCTTCGCAAGTGTCAAGAGTAATGGTCGGGCTCTTAGTTGAAGAAACATATAACGATCTTGCTTTTATACTGACCTAATTTAACTCTATCAAGCAGCTCTAGGAATCAAGCAGCAAGAGATAAAATTCCAAGCCAAGGAACTTGCAACTCCTGGAGTACTACGTACTAATAATACGTTTTCTTGCTTCTTTTGCTCAGCATCTAATGTAACTAGTATTTATGCATTCACTTTCCATGAAACAAAAACAGAGTAAAAATCTTCTAAATTTTCCAGTGATCACAATTTCTTCTCAAAATATACGTAGGGTATATTCATGTGGGTGAATTCGATTCTTTTTTCTTCGAAGTATTTCTGTTTTATTTTGTTCAACTGGTGAAAGCAGCACAAATTTGCAGCTCGGCAATACATACTTCTTCATCCATTCCCATCCCACTAGCAGTACTTTCTCAATTCTGAAAGATTTACAGAAGCTTTACACCATGGCTTTCGCAAGTTCTTTTATTAAACTTTATCTTCTAGATGTGGAAGTGACGATGGGTAAAAATATTTTGCAGCTGGACCGAAACTTTTCAATGACGAAAGTGGGATTCTTCTTAAGACAGTTAAGCATGCTGTAATGGATAAACTTGGTGATCTACTACGGAATGCAAGCATCAATGACAATAAGAGTGAAAAAAGAGGTCCTGGCAGACCAAAAAGTAAACCGGAACATGTAGTTGACGGACAGAATGCTTTAATTCCCTATTGGGGTCGTGGAAGAGCAAGACATGAAGTTGATCTAGATCCAGAGTCATTGAGAAGGTGGAACCAATTAATGAAAATAGATAGTGGAGAAGGTGAAGAAGAAGATAGAAAAAGGAAAGAATGGTGGCAAAGAGAAAAAATAACTTTCAATGGACGAATAGATGCGTTTACTTCTCGGTCGCATCAGTTTCTAGGTACTTTCTTGCTGACTACCATTGCTTTACATCTTTTGATTGAGAATTGTTTGAGGGCCTTTCTTCTCTGGAAATAACAGTTCAACATGCCATACCTTCTTGTTTTTTCTTAGGCGGAAATAACAGTTCAACATGCCATACCTTTACTTTCTTGTTTTTTCTTAGCATAGCCATCCCATTATTTATTTGGGAAATTGAAGAAATTCGTCATCTAATCTGAACATCCGTTGCCTTCTTGGTATGTATATGTCGATAATCTATTGAATTTGGACTAGCTGATTCCTAGCTAATGAATCCTGAATTTGATGAACAATCTGAGAATGTGCCGTCATCTCTATACTTGACAATATTGTTAATTTTCTATCCTAGTTGTCCTTTAAGTTTTTAACATAGACATCAAGAACCTAAGCTAATAAATCATTGCTGTTTTTGCAATTTTTAAGAAAAACACTTCGAAAGGAACTTTCAATTGCTTAGTCATAGCTTGTATATCAGGAACTTTCAATTGCTTAGTCATAGCTTATATATCTGTATTAAATTTAGACAGATAGATTTAACTAAAGGAGACAATGCATGCTTCACAGGTGATAGGAGATTCAGACAGTGGAAAGGTTCTGTTGTGGACTCAGTGGTAGGAGTTTTCCTAACCCAAAATGTGTCAGACCACCTATCAAGGTACAAAATAAAAGTTATCTGGCTTTGTTTTTTTTCTCATGGAATGTTGCTCATAGAAAAACGATACACAATTAATGAAGGGAACTTTGTTTAACTTGTTGCTATGGTTGGCAGTGCTGCATACATGTCACTTGTTGAAAAATTTCTAGTTCAGTCAACGAGTAATCAACAAGCGTCAATGACCATAGATGGCCAAAAAACAATTGAGAGCAGCATGACATCCATTGGAGCAACTTATGATGCAGATGGTAACCGATACTTTGTCACAGAAGTACCTGAACCAGATACGAATCATGGGTCCAAAAATTTACCAGCTGAAAAGGCTACAGCAACTTATGATGCAGATGGTAACCGATATTTTGTAACAGAAGTACCTGAACCAGATATGAATCATGGGTCCAAAAATTTACCAGCCGAAAAGGCTACATGCCTGCTTCAAGAAGAGGTGCAAAGACAGAATGGTATTGTGAGATCAGAACCTCAACCGGATATGAATCAAGGACACAAAGATTTGCCGGCTGAAAAGGATACGTGCTTGCTTCAAGAAGACGAGCAAGGACAGAATGGTGTTGTGAGATCAGAATCTGAACCAGATATGAATCATGGACCCAAAGATTTACCCGCTGAAAGGGCTATATGCTTGCTCCAGGAAGAGGTGCATAGACAGAATGGTATTGTGAGATCAGAACCTGAACCAGATATGAATCTTGTGTCTCAATATTTACTAGTTGAAAATCCTATGTGCTTGCCTCGTGAAGTGGTGCGAAGACAGCCTCAAAATTTACCAACCGCACTGCCTATATGTTTGCCTCGTGAAGTGGTGAAAAGACAGAGCGGGAATGAAACTGAAAAGAAAAACAGAAGCCCGAATAGGAAAACAGCTTCTAAGGAGACTAAAAAGACAATTCCGAGAGGGAAGAATAAAATTGTTAAGGATGTGGTAATTAGAAGGAGGAACTGGGAGAGTTTAGGAAAGATCTATTCTAGACCAAGAAGCAAGGATCAGAAGGATTCGGTGGATTGGGAGGCAGTAAGACAAGCAGAAACCAGCAAAGTTGCCAGCATCATCGAAGGACGTGGTCAGCAAACTATTATTGCGGGAAGAATCAAGGTTTTGGAATTTGCTACATGTTCTATACTTTCTAGTCAGAATTTATCATCTCTTAACTCTGTTATTTTCTTCTTAATAGAACTATAACCCCATCATTTTACAGCAATTTCTGGATCGAGTTGTTGATATGCATAAAAGCATAGATCTCGAATGGTTACGATATGCTCCACCTGATGATGTGAAGTAAGTCCACATATAAGAAACTCATCCAAGACGGATACGACTTACTTTCTTCTCAAATCTTCCAACTTTCTTCACTACCTTGTCTTCTACTTACAGGGATTACCTGTTGGAGTTCATGGGATTGGGCTTGAAAAGCGTGGAATGTGTACGACTTTTGTCTCTTCAACAGGTTGCCTTTACGGTAAGTCAATCAGACTTTTGTCTCTTCAACAGGTTGCCTTTCCGGTAAGTCACAAAATCAATGCAGCAATTACTTGTTTACCAATTAAACTTGCCTGTAAACGCAACAATTTCTTTATTTCTTTGACAAGGTTGATGTAAATGTTGCTCGGATAGCGGTTCGTTTAGGATGGGTTCCCCTGAAAGCACTCCCTGGAAGCCTTCAGTTCCACCTTATAGAAGAGTAAGTACCATCCACCGATAAGCTTCGCAGCTGATATTTTCGGAGTTCAACTGAAATGAGATACTGTTTTGGTGCAGGTTTCCGATATTGGACACCATTCAGAAATACCTCTGGCCCCGACTATGCGAGCTTGACCATAGAACACTGTAATCCTCAAATTTCCATTTGAACTATTTGTTTCACATCTGTGCATTCCATTCGATTATGAGCTGCTTTTTCTTGATAACCAACAAACAATTACTGACTCCATATATTTGCCAAAGCAGCTATGAACTGCACTATCACATGATAACCTTTGGAAAGGTCTGTCATAACACTATATTTCTAGTTTTGTTTTTAAAATTTTGATTCTAATCTAGAAAAGGTAGTGGTAACAATGCGCCTTGGAATTTATGCAGGTATTCTGCACAAAGGAAAACCCAAGGTGCCATGCTTGTCCAATGAAAGCAGAATGCAAACATTATGCAAGTGCACAAGCAAGGTTTGAGACTCATCTCTTCAATTCTCGTTATTAAATCTTACTACAGAAAATATTAAAAATCTCGACAATTTTAGATTGTTTTTTACTGATGGTTTGTTATTCGCATAAAATCTAACATAAGAAATTGATTGCAGTGCTGCCAATCTTTCCCTACCAGGACCGTCAAAGAAAAGTGTGGACCAATCAATTGTTTCCAGCAAGCCTAGTAGAAATTCTAGTTCGCTTGGAAACAATTGTGATGTCAAAAATCCAATGTCAGTTACCCTTTTAGATGCCAACAGAACTACAGAATCTGGTCGAGATGTTCACACTTGCAAACCCATAGTTGAAGAGCCAAAATCACCACAACAAGAAGAGGACATTGAAGATTTTTCATGGGATGGATGTATTGAAGATGAAGAGATCCCGACTATCAAACTCAATCGTGAAGAGTTCAACCCAGATGGGAAAAAGTCTCCATACAGCAATTCTATGTCGCAAGCTTTAGTTTCCGTGGGGACTACTCCATTGTCAGCACCTAAAATGAAGCGTGTGACCTCTTTGCGGACTGAACATCAAGTGTAAGTAGAAATTTCTTATTCATGTCCATAAATTAGTATAATCTCTCTATGAACACGAGTATATATAGGAACAGTTTGTTTAGATTTAATCTTACATGTTAATTGATTGTTTACTCTAATGTAGGTATGAACTTCCAGATAATCATGAGATTTTGGTTGGGGTGAGTTAGAGTTCCCTGACACTTTGCGATGTAATAAATTAATGTACCTGCTTGCTTTAACTCGATTTCTGACTGTACTCTAAATCATACAGCTAGACAAACGAGAAAGGGATGATTCACTACCTTACCTTCTCGCTATATGGCAACCAGGTACACTTTTATGATATAATACTGGAAGAAAGGCTGGTTTATCCAAGTCGTCCAACAATAGCATCACATGCAATATTGCAAAACATTCAGAATATTTTTAAAAGTTGAAGTAAATGATGGATTTACTTGGTAATTTTCTAGTTCTCTTGATTCATTCTTGCTAAATGAGAATATTTAATTAAACCTGAGGCAATGCTTCATGCCAGGTGAAACTCCGAATTCAAGCCAGCAACCTGAGAAATTATGCAGCTCGCAAGGATCACAACTCTGTGGTCAGAAAACATGTTTTGCTTGTGAAGGTATTGAGAACAACAAGCTGGTATAGTTCGTGGAACAATTTTGGTAAGCGAAAACTGTGTTTGTTCACGTTGTTATTGTCAGAATAATCAAGTCGATTGTGTAATGAACTAATGCAAAAGAACACATACGCAGATACCATGCAGGACAGCTCTGAAGGGAAGCTTTCCACTCAATGGCACATATTTTCAAGTTAACGAGGTGAGTGCATTCAAAGGGACAAAAAAGAGGAAAGAGAGAGTTCCAGTTGTAGGTATTTGAAGCCATAAGCTAGCGTTTAACATCAAGTTATTACTCTGAAAAAAAAGTATATTTACCACCACGCAGGTATTTGCTGATCACAAATCTAGTTATGACCCCATTATTGTTCCCAGAGAATTGCTATGGAACCTCGTAAAGAGGACTTTATATGTTGGGTCATCAACAAAATCAATATTTAGAGGTAAATAACTCTCCTTTTACTACAAAATGAGAAATAAAATACATAGATCACGCAACTGACAGATAACATTTGGTCCTACAACAGATTTGTCATTAAAGGAGATTCACCAAAACTTTTGGACAGGTATGGATTCATATCCCAAATCATTGATAAATTAAACTAGGCACTAAGTACTGTCCCAGAAAAAAATATTGCTAGAATTATGTTTTTTCTTAAAAAAAATATATATTCTCAGGTTTTACTTGTGTGAAAGCATTCGAGCGAGGAACAGGTGCTCCAAAACCTCTTGCAAGGAGATTCCACTGCTCAGCAAGCAAGATGGAGAAGGAAGGAAGGAGAAAATCAGGTGCTGTACATGATGCTAAAGCCATCACGCTAAAGAATGCCTTATAGTTTGAACCAATATTTGCATTCGTTCTCTTATTCTAATTGTTGAACATGATCCGTTTGTTTTTCAAAAATATTAGTTTGTCGCACCAAGAGCATGCATGTCTAAAAATAAACCAGAAAACATACAGCTTTAGATTGTATGCATGCAAGGACTAAAAACATAGAAAGATACCGGCATTAATTACTTGTAATCTAAAGCTGCATTAATTACTTGTAATCTAAAGCTTGTGGGGGTGAGTATGGTATTTTTATATTCTTCATCTTCTCATGTGTTTATTGTGGTCGGCTAAATGCATTATTTATAGTTTTTTTTTTTTTGAATTTGTTATAAATTTAATGGGATAAATATGTGAAATGAACATTGTGAATTAAATTTTGTGCAGCCTTTTTAATTAACCCTTCATGTTTTACCATTAACAACATTTTTTTTTTAAGTTTGTTATAAATTTAAAATAAAAAAAATATTAAACTCAGTTAATTTCATGATAGAAGTTAATCCTAAATAAATTAAAACGTGTGGTTTGAATATCAAACAAAAATATATTTACAGTAAACAATATTATCCATTGTTTTTTTTTTTTAAGATGTTGCTAGGAAAATATATGAGGCGAATATTTTGCCGCACTCCCCCTCATGTTTTACCATACAATTTGGATAATTCATTTCATTAAAACACGAGTTCTCTATCTTTCGTCGCTTTTCAGCAGAGAACCATGCTACCCTGCAGGGAAAAAATCATTACACAGCCGGATGACCATCTTATTCAAGCCTCCAAACTTTTATGAATTCCAGTTGGGTTTGGAGGCCGACTTAACAACTTATTTGTAATCCAAAGAATCTGCAGCAACTAGATGGTGCCTAGTTACATCCAATTAGAAGGGTCTAAGAATGGATTTTTTACTAACCTTTTGGATTATGATTGCTATAAAACATCAGGTCTGAACCAGAATTCCCTTACACTGCAACAATTTATGCCGAAGCATTCACATTCAGCTACTATGGATCAAAACTGTTGCAAGAAAAAGCTTCAGCTTTGTAAGGCCAACCAAGGGCATTGGTTCCCAGATTCCCTAAGCACTTGAAAACATGAGTTAGATATCAACCAATTCCAACCCACTTCCTGAATGCCTTGACACACTTAAGGCTCTTTCTTTGAGCCTCAGTGCTTGCCTCCGGTGCTTTTAAACTCCAACATAGATTCTTATGAAGCTTCAAGAAGTCATCTTAATACATCCGCTTGTCACGATACATATTACACTCTTTCATATAACCACTGACCTCCATTGCTCTCTCAAAATAAGCTCCTCGGATAAAATCCAGTGGAAAAACCTCACAGAGATCCCTACTTTCCTCTAAGTCCTTGCTACCAGTGTTGCTCTTGATGCCCCGGAAGGAATAGCCTTCTCTTCCTCTCTCATTTCTCGAACTAAAAAGTTGATCAGATCTGATTTACCAGAGGAAGATGATGCATTATTTGCTGCTTCTGAAGGACTAAGCAGTGGCAACAATCTCATCGGACAAATTTATAAGAAAACCAGCCTTCCTCATTTATCATAGCAGTGCCTTGGCTTCTTTGAGCATCTCTCTGCTGTAATATGCAGTTAAGAATAACATATCTGTTGGGAAAACTAGGAACAACTGGATACTAATTTACTCGGATTAATTTAACGAAATACAATTCACAAGTCCCAATTCTTTCCCTTTTTGTGCAATAAAATAGAATCAAACAATGATCAAATATAATGCAAATAATTACAAAATCAACACCAAGATTTTAACGTGGAAAACCCGATACAAGAAAAACCACAGGACCGTAGTCCACCTAAAAACTTCCACTATCAACAAATAATGGGTTCACAATCATTCTTTCTCATATTCAACTAAGGGATACAATATATATATTATCAAGAACAACTTATTCTCGGATTACAACAAGATTAAAGGAGAATTATTTAAGAAAAACTCACAATACTGACAGCCTTATTTACTGTCAAAACGGTCAGCTTCCACAACACCAATTTTCGATCCAACTGTCTAGAATGAAGAGTAACATGTCTAGAAGCTACTGTCAAAATCTCAGTCTGAGCCAACGGTGAACAAGTTGGAAATCAAAAATCTCTTTTTCTTTTGGTTTTCTTCTCTTCTCTTCTATTTTCAATTCTACCACTACAGTAACTGAACCACATTAATTTGAATACTACTCTTCTATTTTCAATTCTACCACTACAGCTGAACCATATTAATTTGAATACTAAGAGACAAAAATTAATGTGGTGGTTCCACTATCACATGGTGTGGGACTACACACAACAATATGTGGGGTAAAGCCTCTGAGATCCCCAGCTGCATCCATGCCGTTCAAGATGTCATGAGCCATTTCCAGCCAACCTAAATGAATGCAAGAATCAATCAACATCAGAACATAAACTGGACTGGCTGAGTGCCTGAAAGTCCTGTTGAATGCAAAGTAGAAGCTTTGAAAGCTCAGAAGTTCTCCCGACTCTTCTGTATCTATTGACAAGCTTTGCCAGGGCTCTGTTACTACGGAGAAGTTTTCCACTCCAAAATATTACAAGCTCTCGTTTATGCGTATCTAAAATGAGCTCTGCAGCTGAGTCAATGTCATCAAACTTTAAGTGTAATTTCAACAAACTATCATAAACGAGCACACACTCTATCGACTTTATCCTTCAATTTCTTGATCCCAACCCTCTGCCCATTCATTTCATGGATCTGGACAACAATAATGGCGAGTGTGCATTAGCAATAACACCTGTTTGTGACATCAAATCAACTATTTCTTGGCCTTTCAGAGATGATTTGAACCTCACACAAGCATCGAGAACTAGATTGAATGCCATTGCATCAGGTTTTACCACTTTAGCATGAACGCTTCTTTTAGAACTTAGAGGTAGAAAACCATCACATCTGAACCAAGAAATTTGACGCCAGACATGTCCCGATCTCCATCTTCACCGTATGTGAAACCACTGACCATAATATATGCAACGGGGGCATATTCTCCCTCTCTAGAATCATCCTTAGAATCATAGAGGTAGGAACAGGCATATGTGCTCTAGCTAAGGAGAGTGGGATCTTTGTCAGGACTGGAACTGGATCAAATCCGTTTTTCCTTACAATGTTAGGAAGACCAGATCACATGCTTCTTATAACCAGTGAGCGTCAGATGAGCAGGAAACTAGAGAAATTAACCTACTGGCCTTGGAACCCATAGGAAAGCCATACAGATTCTTCAAGTCAATAGATGTTATCCAAGCTTCATCTATGATCCTGCAATGTAACTTCAAGCTTTCTCAATAGAACAACATTACAGGAACCTCGTTAACATATCCTCTCATCAGGCTGACTATCACTGCCACTGGAAAAACGCTGTTTAGCCACAAGCTGATACTGTACACAAAATACACCTACTGACCGAAATATTTCAAAGATTTTCTTGGAAGAAAATCCTTTACTGTGATCTGAAATCAAGGTAGTCTTCTGAACAGCTGAAGGCACAAAGACCCCACCATAGCTGTTCATGAACCCTGGATGCAATGGAATTTTTCTTGACAATATTAGTGCCATGAATACACACCATTAGAGCTGTAATGGAATTTTATGATAGTCGGTGTTGGTTGTCAAATGGATTCATCTAGTGGCATTGCTGTAATCTTAAATACATTGTGGGTTTATGATATTACGCCTTTATCCATTTGTAATAAGGTTTCCTTGTCTATATGAACCTTGAGCTTCACGATACCAGAAAGAAAACAGAGTCATTTGCACCTGTGCATGCATTATAACTTGTGGTGTCTGTGGAATAATGTAAGGTTTAGTTACCGGCACTTCCAGGTTAAAAGATTGTTTCTTGGCAATGTGCCTGCTTCACGGGATAATTTCCATGTCAAAGCGCACCTTGAGAAGTTTTCATTTTTTAATGCGCAAATAATCTTAACTATGCCGAATGACAGTAGAAAGTACAAATGCATGGTTTCCACTATGCCAAATGATGTTCCTAACGTTCATGTGTATAAAAGAAAAACGTAAGGAAGCTTTGCGAAGGGATCACTGAGAGCTGCAACTTTGATTACAGAATTTTCTGCCACTGTCGCCATTTTGGACTGAGAGCTGCAACTTTGATCACAGAATTTTCTGCCACTGTCGCCATTTTAGCGTAATTCAGTCGCTGCATTTAGCTACATTAAGGTAATAAACTTGGCACAATCACCATTCAAGTCTAGTCAAAGCTCTACTTAGGTAGGACAAATTAGAAAAAAAACACTTGCTTGAGGCCTTGATCAAGGGTCAGAGTATCGATCTTTTGAAGCTTTAATAAAACTCAATTCTATGACTATCTTATTCAAGAAATGAAAAGGTAATTACTAAATAGTTTTTTTGTTTACGACTATGGAAGTTATTTACGCATTCCTTCAATGTTTTTGCGAGGGACCAATTGGCTAGCCTTATCTACACTTTTCCTCGCCATCTTACTGAATGAATTTCTTATGGTTACATAGACAAAAAAAATTAGTGAGCCACAATCAAACAAAGAGAACTGTGATGCAACTCTAATAACTGCTGCAGAGTTTTAACTAGCTACAGCATGGATTAGAGAAATAATGCCTTTGCAGTTGAGATGAGAACCACAAAAACTAATTTCACTAGTCAATGTGGAAAGATTGCAACTCAAACAGACACACTTCTCTTTTTGTTTCAAAAATCAAGAGCTTGTGTTTCAATCTAATTGCAGTGACATCCTATGCTACTTCTTCCTCTCTTCTCCCTC
The DNA here is from genome assembly GCF_000495115.2 of Populus euphratica. Lineage (NCBI taxonomy): Eukaryota > Viridiplantae > Streptophyta > Magnoliopsida > Malpighiales > Salicaceae > Populus > Populus euphratica. The sequence continues at coordinate 17,770 of NW_011500021.1, forward strand.
TATGAAGCAATCTCATCCACCTCAGAATTAAAAACAAAACTTGGAAACGTTGTTGAGATATCCCTGCATTAATTTCAGGCAAGAAAAAAAAAACTGAATAATTGAAAGAAGAATTCGATAACAAACTGCTAATTATAAATATGGGACTAAGAGACGTTTTATTTTATACCTCAAGTAGGGGAGGGTCATTATCTTTAGCAAGGATGGATTTCTACAGACAAATGTTTCCCACTCAGACTTGTCTATCTTCCCATCTTTGTCTACATCAGCGTCCAAGAAAGTCTGTCCAATAATAAATAAAAACCCGGTCAAGAGTTTCTTGGAAACTGAAAAATAAAAGAAATACTCGAATATTGAGACAAACAGAAAAAACCATGTCATCATGCACTGAACATCCGCCTGATGGCTCAATAGTTCAACGAGGCATAAAAACCATTTTGCTTTATGGTAGGTATAACAAGTGTGGACCCAGAACAAACCATTCTCTAGAGAGATTATTATCAGGGTCTAAGTTTTCCAGTTTCTTGGTCTATCACAATTTGTCTGCAGCTTAAACTTTTCAATTGCTCCTGGAAGATTAAATGAGAAAATCATAAATGTTTTATACTATTTCTCTACAACATGGCAGTGCTGGATCTCAACCTAAACAGATGAACAGGTGGTTGATCCTGAATTGGTGTAGTGCTAAAAGCAAAGAAATCAGTTCACTTAAAAGAGACATGTAAAATCCAAAGTATTTCTGATGGATAAAATAATTCACCTTATCAAGAATTATCTCAACTGTCTCATCAGCTAACTTCATTTCCGATTCACAAAGAAGTGCAATCAACATTTGCTTAACCTGTCAAACAATCACAAACAATCAGCAGGCCAGCAGATAGTTTCGATAGAAGGATAATCAAATGAAAGAAATGAGTCTGGAAGATGTGTTACGCTTTCTCTTCAATAAGCTTTTCAATTCTAACAATTATGTAACTTAATGAACTTGAAACACCAGCTAAGCAAGCCATAGAGAAATCAAATCGAATTATTAAAAAAAGCCATAGGCAGATGACAAAAAAACTATTCAGAATCAGAAGAATGAGAGAGATATTGAATTCATGCTGAGAAACCAAATTATAGTCATCTGTGATCTTTTAAGCTAGAGTTAGTACCATCAGCTGGTGAAAATGATAGTTTCCAACAACATTAAAGGAAATTAATTATCATTTATTTGAGTTGTCTATCATAACAACGAGACTACAACCTCCAAATTGATGGGGAAAATCACATACAAATATATGATATAAACTCCTCAGATACCCCAAACCACAAAGTGGAGGTAAATGCTAAATGATTTGCAGTAACCCCAAAGGGCATTTCTATTTTGTATGGAAACCCGTTGAGCTGCTTTTATTCCCTCAGAGTGATAAGCACTGAACCTAAAATATGCTTAAACCCCAACCAAACCATACTCTCTACTGATTATCCACAACTTCTGTGAAAGTTCGGATATGGAGAAAAAAGTGGCAGGTAAAAGAACAGCACAAGGGGTGTAACACCGCCGGAGACCATCTTTGCATCGGGGTTCTGTTTGGGGGAGGGGGGGTGGGTTTCCCTCCAGTCCACAAGCAAAACTAAGAATTCTAAATCACATTCATAAAATTAAGAAAAAAATATCATCATACCTCTTGGCGCTCAATGAATCCAGTGTTATGAAGATCATATAGTTTGAATGAGACTGCAAGAAATTCCAAACAGTAGAAGTTAGCAGACAGCAAAATAAAATGAAGAGGATCATGCAGAATATAATGCAACTCCAGTTTATGCAATTGAAGATCATCACATAATATATATTCAACTTACAATCTATCTTGACTTCTTGTGAGGCATTGGGATGGAAGACATTGAGTGATCTAACAAAATCACTGAAATCAATGACTCCCTTTTGCTTAACATCAAACATGTCAAAAATCTGCGTGCAAAGTTGTTAGAATGTTAAAACCAATCCAACTGAATGGAATGTGACCAGAGCAGTATTTATAATGCTGCTTATGAAACAAATACAAATCTTACATGGTCTTTCTAACTTGATGCAATGATTTATTGATTCTTCTTATAGTCTTATTATTCATTTAGAGAAAAAAGAAATAGTTCTCTCCGTGTAGAATTTCAGGACAGATCCATGTTCAACATATACAATTAAGATAACAATAACTATAGTGCAGGTCAGGAAAAAAAATGAAATAATTAAACATTACAAAGGGCTGTTTCTCTGCTCAAATTTTTTTTCTTCTCAATAAAAGAGAGTAGAAAAGGGAAGATGAATACCCTATCTGCAAAGAGATTCTCTTTCTTTCTGTTCTTGAAAAGGGCCAGCTGAAACTCTTCCTGCATGTACAGTGACAGCGATTAACCATATGTGGTTGAAAAAAGAAAACAATTTACATAAGAGATTTCAAAAATCATAAATATCAGTGTGGGCACCATCGTGATCAGCTTTAAAATCCAACATGCTACTACTATCTGTGAGCAACTGAAGCATTAATCAGTACATAACATCCTCCAGGTTAAACAGTTCCCCCTACTTATGTCTTCAAATGAGCTTCACGTCACAAAAAGTGAGCAGAAATGGAACCCAATTTCAGAAATTCCGTTTCTTGAATGATATTAAATATCTAGCACTAAATTCCTCGTTTTTTTGCCATGAAAACATGGTTTTTCATCAGCAATTCTAAAATTTAATTGGAAGTATCCAATTCGAAACAATAGCATTCAGGGGTAGGACAAACATAGACTACCACATAAAGAAACTCTAAAAGATGATGCACAAAAAATGCACCATCATTGCTGAAGAGAAAAATTTAAAACCAAGAAAAAAATAAAGAGTACCGACAGATGAGGAAGAAACGAATATGTTTTTTTTAAAAAAAAAAAAACCATTAATGATACCTTGCTTATTAACCCATCGTCAACCACAGAACTGCTAATGCTCTTGTATAATTCAAAAAGCGCTTCAACTTCACTCACACTAACTGCAGAATTAAAAAAATGGCATACAGATCAAAGACTATCACAAGAAAAAAGAGCAAGAAAAGGAGCGTGTAGGTACAATCGCACACGGACACAAGGAAATGAAGGCATGCTAACTTCAGACATTGAAATTTCATACCTATTACTTTCAAGAAATAAAAATTAATGGTTTCAAATACAGCAATAGTTTCAAAAAACATTGCAAAATTATATAATAAAAGAACCCTAATTCAACATAATTTCTCTTTAAGATTTCTTTTCCTTTTTAGGCTAGACAGTTTATCTTTAGGCCTCTCCAAAACAAAAGAAAGTTTCCTCAATAAAATGTCGCAATAAACCAATTAGAGCTGAACTGTTTTTATGTTGAAGAAACTTGAGAAACCCGAAAAATTGATTTAGAACCATGAGTGTGCAACCCCATGAATGGAAAGATTAAAGAACTAGAACAGCAACTTACAAGCTGTTTGCGAGGCAAGGGCAACAGGATCCTCATGTCCAGGGAACTGTCTTGCTACTTTGGAACTAAAACAGCCCATTTACTGGCAGAAGAGAGGAGGCACGGAAGCAGCCAAATACTAGACTTTTAAAGCCTAGCCTTCACTGACTACAATTCATCACCAAAATCATCTTCTTTTTTCTTTAACCTTGCCAATTTCAAAACCCAAAAGATCAACACCCACACAAAACAAACAAAAATAGTAATGCAAATAACTCCCTCAGCAAAAAAAAAAATCCCATTTTTCATTTTACTTGATAAATAATAACATGAAAAGAAGAAGAAGAAGAAGACGAACTTAGCGCGATAAATTCTGTTTTTCAATTACTTCCAACCAACAGATCATTACCAATGCTTGATTGAATATTAAATAAAAAGGAAAAACTTCTAGATTTTACTAACAATCAACAAAACTGTTTGATTGAATATATATATATATAGAGAGAGAGAGACGAAGTTAAGCGTTAGCTTTCAGTGGCTGCAATTCATTACCTACAAAACACAATTAACGTCGCAAGAAATAATTTTTCATATCAAAAGAAACCACAAGCACAAGAACCTACATAAATCGAACAGAGAGAACAAAATATAAAAATTACAATGATAGAAAATAAGAGAAGCAATTGGGCATGGTTAATAAGAAGGGGCAGAGAAGAGAGACTTACCACAGCAAGGAGGAAAAAGAAAAAGAAGAAATCTTATGAAGGGGGGTTGAAGCTTTCGGAGAATGGGAGAGAAAGGGACCCCAAAAGAAGGAGAAGGAGAAGGGAAGGGGAGACAAATAGAAAAGAAAGAGCAAAGCTGAACAGAAAACTAGAGAAAGAGGGGGCGAGAGCTTGCAGGTGTAACCATCTATGTTGCTCACTATATAGAGACCGTGATCACACGGCTATTATTTACTTTCTGATCACACGGCTATTATTTACTTCCTCTTCTCTTTAAATCACGGAACCCGCCTCGGATTCTCCACGCTCTTTTTTTATTATTATTGTTTCTGGCTTAAGAAAAGGATCAGAAACGGGCACGACGCCACGAAACAAATAGGCACGTGTAGAGTACGTGGCATGGGGGGAGAGTGGGTGAAGGAATTTGGCAGTTGGAAGTTTGGAGCCACACCTTAGTTTTTATCTTGGAAGGAAAGAAACTGAATTTTTTTTATTCCATATTTATCCTTATTTTACTATGTTTTTCTGAGAATTTTATAATACTAGTAAAGTGACTATTCTCTTATTAGTAGTTATTTTTTAATTTTATTTAAAAAACATAAAAAGAGAAAAAAAAATGAAACTCATGTTACATAAAAAGAAATAATAATATCTCTAAGATTTCTCTTTTCTAATTATATCTTTTAAAAAAAAAAACTTAGAAAATAACTAATAAAATGCATGTTTTCTATATTTTTTTTTAATTATGATATAAAAGTGGTGTGAATGGTCCCAGATGGAGGAAAATATCATTTTTATTCTCGAAATTTGAAACAATATTGGGGGATATTTGAGACTGTAAAGGTAATTATTTTTTGTTTGAAAATATATTAAAATGGTATTTTTTATTTTTAAAAATTATTTTTAATATTAATATATTAAAATAATTTAAAAATAATAATTTTAAGCAAAACAGTTGGGTAATAGTTTGTGTTTGATTTGGAGAATTAAATGCAAATCTTCTGCTAGCATTTTAAACTTGAAAACCGCTTATCTTTTACCTTTTGGACATACGGCTTGGGTTCCATCAGTTTTTTCCTTAATCCACGGACGGATAACTGTTCCACGTGTATTTTGCAGTGATGAGATTTGCATGTGGTTATTGTTTTTAAAGTATTTTTTATTTAAAAATATTTTTTAAAAAAATAACATTAATATATAAAAATAATTTTGAAATATTAAAATAATATTAATTTAAAATATAAATTTTTTAAAACACAAAAACCTAAATCCTCTCCCAGCACGGATCACATGCCCACATGCCCTGTTTTGTTCTTTTCGAATGCACATGAAAGCTCTGCTCTGTCATGCATTATTATGTTATGTACTATGTTCTGTATTGGGTAGAGATTGTATTTAAAAAATATATATTTTAAAATAATATTTTTATTTTAAAAAAATTATTTTTATATTAACATGTAAAAATAATCTAAAAAAATTAAATTTAAACCAACGGCATTTTAAGTGGAATTTTAAACACCTCCCGGGTCCATAAATACAACTACACGTGGAAAAAGGTTTTCAGAGAAGTATAAGGTCACTTATAATATATAATAAAAATCTCTTGAGAAAATTTTAAAATGTATAATTTAATTAGTTAAATTTTAAATTTTTTAAAAAATTATTAGTTTGAGTATTATAAATTTTAAAATTATTAAAAATTTATATAAATTTAAAATTTAAAACCTATAAAATTAATCAAAATATATAATAATCTAACACTCATATCAATAAAAAAAAAATCTTTAGAGAAACCAACGAGTATCGTCCTAAATTTTCACGACCATATATTTCTCAGTTTGTCGATTACCGTTCCGACAATTATGGGGTGGCATCAATTCGTGCGCGGTTACGCTATTTAAAGCAAAACAAAACAAAAAATATATATAAACTAATTCTTTCCTGGTCGGTCTTAAACAAATCATAATCACAGCCTTTACATTTTGATTTACTAGGGACAATTTGGCAGTCACATGAAATGATCGGAACAGACCTATCTGTAAAAAAATAAATAAGGTCAATGTGAAATAACACATTCTTAAAATGCAAGGCAAAGCCGTAAAAACAATTGTTTGGGTATGTTTATTTTTGTATTTTAAAAATATTTATGAAAAAAATTTAAATTTTTTTTATTTATTTAAAATTAATATATTTTTAGTGTTTTCAAATTATTTTAATGTACTGATATTAAAAATAATTTTAAAGAATAAAACAATATTATTAATATATATTTTAATATAAAAAATTATTTAAAAAATAAATATAATGACTGTCAAATAAACTATTTTTTTATGCCTTAAAGATAAAAAAATAAGTCTGTAAAAAAAAAAAAGGGCATCAGCATCTGCATGAATGACCCGAGGATGAGGAATACTAATTCATGAGTGCTAGCAGTTTGTTTTGACATTTTAGGTAAAGTAATAGTGGCAAGGGAGGTTATTCCCTGCGCGCTATCGTTACGGCTTGGACTGGAATTTTTTGGAATGTAAAAAATTAATATTTAGATCATTGGAGATTTTTTAGCATTATTATTAATCTCACTGCAATGATCTAAACTTTAATATAAAGTTATAATAGCGTGACCTCATCCATTGAGTAGGTTTAAAAAAACACAAATAAAAAAAATAAAATAGGTTAGATTTATTCTAGTAAATTTTTTAAATCCGCGAACCGCATTATGAAATTTATTTAATTAGATTAAATTTTTATTTTATTTTATAATAAACAAATATGAATATTGAATCACAATTAACTCAATATCAAATAATAAAAATTAAATATTAAATGATATAATTAAAAAAATCCACAAGAAAAAATTTTTGACTTAACTCTTTACTTAAATTAGTTGTAAATTAAATCATATAAAAATTATTTAGACATTATAAAGTTAATTATATAGGTCTAGAAAAAAAACAAACAAAAAGGAGAGTCAAGTCCATCCTAATCAACTATCTAATTTTATAACTGGGCTATAAAATCTACTTGGTTAAATTAATTTTTTTTATCTTATCATGTGATAAACAATGATAATACCAATTCAAAATCAACACTATCAAAATTTAACATTAAAAGATAAAAAAAAATTAAAGAAACAAAAAAAAACAAAGAGTTAATAAAAAAACCATGGGCTCATTACAAAACAGCCCAAATAAAGGCGCCTCAGACAAGCTCGCGTGTCTTGGTCTTCAGTTTTTGGCTTTCTTATGCAGGAAAGTGATATGTCATCTGCACTGTTCTTTTGTTTTTTTGAAAAAAAAGTTACGTGATAGATGATATGTCACCTATCACATAACCAGAATTAATTGTTAACCATCACCATGCTAGTGCCACGCGTTGGCCGAGTAAGCCACGAAACGAAATTGATATAAAACATGTAAATAAACATATTAACACGTTTCACTATTCTTATAAACAGTTAAATTGACTCGTGCTCTTTAGTTGTTTTATTTTTTTAGATTAACATGGGTGTCCGGGTCAGCTTATACGCACTACGACTAATCCCACGGATCCTGAAGTTAACGACCATGTAAGCTTCCAGTGGCCATCATATGAGCAACCAAGGACTCGAACCTGAGACCACAGAAGGAGCAAACCCTTTAGTCCTAAGTTTTTACCACTTGGTCATCACCTAGATGATTTCTTTAGTTGTTTTGTTAATTAGATAAGTGTTTGTGCTCCGGTGCAGGATAAACCGTAAAAAAGGAATATAACGTATAAAAGGAAAAAGAAAATGCAAGCATTATTAAGTGTTTCTTTTTTCTTTTTTTTTATTTGCAAGTCAAATTTTAAAAATCATTTTAGACATGGAACCTATTGTGGATCTATTCAACTTACTCATGCTTTGCCACGTTAGGGATCAGTGTTTTTTTAAAACAAAAAATAAATACATGTGCATTTTTTACACAAAGAAAAAATCTGTAATGTGAATCCTAAAATCAATGCACACATTTAATTAATTAAATTAGAATTATATACGCTATTAAATGTCATAACGAGTTACCAATAAAAATTAAATATTAGATTGAAAAGTTAAGAGATAAATATAAACTTGTATATTTAATCTTGTATAATAGATAAGATCCGGTTGAGTCTAATAATTTTGTTTTTTTTAATTAATCATTCATTGAATTAGAAAATAATAAAAGCAAACACTTAGTAAAAATAAAGGGAAAAAAACATACATGGTTGCATAAGAGAAACCTCTACTAATACTATATAAAAAACAATTGTAACAGTTGTTTTTAAAAAACTAAGAGAAATTAAATCTTATTTTATTATAAAATATCACAAAAAGATTTAATTTATTTATTGTAAGTAATTTAAATTAAAATGGAATAACCGTCATATATGTGATCCTACACTTTTTTTTATTTAATTAAAAAATAAAGTTTTAAAGAAAAAGGAAAGCCTGGGCGCCTAGCCACGGTAAAGAAGTGTCCAAGAGCATGAGCATATAGACTTTCCTTTCTTTTTTATTTTTTTTTTTAGGCAAATAGGTGGATGACATGTTATTCTGCACTCTGCGTGTCCAATTTTAACCATCGAAAGGAATCCATTGCTCCAAGAACAACCTTTTTAAGGTCAAAACATGGCAAGCTAAATTTGTTGTCTCTATTTTTTGTCGTTTTCCTTTATCTTCTCTCAAGTCGGAGAATGATAAAAAAAAATTAGAACAAAACAAAACATTTTTTTAGAAAAAACTAAAGAGATTGTTATGGAAGAAATAGAATAATAAAAGGATTAAAATATTTTTATAGCCCAAATTCTAGGTTGGGCATGTTTTTCTTTCGTGTTTTATATTTTGATCCTCTATCTATAAATTTTGTCTTTACATAGCAATTGTAAAAAAATAAAAATGATAACAATTTTTTAAAAAATAAAAAAGAAAGGCATAAAGCTATAATAAAAATCCTATGCCTTTTAGTATTACTTGTCATAAATTAAACTAGATTACTAGTCCGTGTTGATATGCAAGTTTGATCAAATTTTTTTAATGTGTAAAAAGATTTTTAAATATTGCTTAAGTGTTTTTTTAAAAAAAACTTAATTATAAATTCAAATTTTGATGCATATTGGATATCATTTTTAAATAATGTTATAGTTATATATTGCAACAGTAATCATTTTTAATTCGGTTCGATTTTTGTCAGAAAAGGAAACCAAATCAAAATTATTTAAAAAAAAAAAACCAAACTAAAATCAATTCAAACTGACTAATTTTGGTTCTGGTTTCTTAAGACAACAATCAGTTTAACTTGGTTTTTTAGTTTTGACTAGGTTTTTTCTTGTATGACTTGGTTTTTTTAGTTTGGGTTCAGTTTAGTTTTTTAGTTTCAAACTTATAAAACCAAAACCAAACCAAACCAAATCGGTCAGTTTTTTCAAAATTTTAATTGGTTTAATTGTTTTTTTTTTATGGTTTAGTTTTTTTGGTTATTTTTTTCCTGCTTTCTTGATCTTTATAATTTTTTCACTCACCCCTAACATATTGGATGTTTTTTTAAAAAAAACATATCAAGACTACAACATATTAGATCAACTCGAATTAACCTATCACTTTTATGATCCGGGTCATGAGAACACAATAAGTTCATGGAAAAAATAAGAATAAATTATAAATATCAATTCTTAATTAGTCTAATATTAAAAGATAAAATTAAAAAAAAATTAAAAGATAACTACTAAAGTTAATATGGGTTAACTTGCCAAACTCGCAACTTAAGTCATGAGATTAGGATAATTCTAAAAAAAAACAAATTGAAAAAAAAATTATAATGCTCAATTTCCATCCAACTCAATGCTGAAAGATAAAATTAAAAAAATAAATTAAAAAGGGATCAAGAAAAAATAAATAATTAAAGTCTATCCAAGTTTACTTGTTAAACTCGCAACCTAAGTCATAAGACAAAAATAACTTTATAAAAAAAATATAAAACTTTATTCCCAATGCATTCAATGTTAAAATCGAGAAAAAAATAGATAAATTAATGAGATTAGGATTACCACTCGTACAAAAAGTTTTAAAAAAATTAAGAAGTTAATTTGAATTAACATGTTAAACTTATAATCTAAGTTACGAGATTGAGATAAATTTATAAAAAATAAATAAATAAACATTACAAATCTACATTTCTTATAGATTTAATATTGAATATTGAAATAAAAATTCCATAAGATTGGTATACAATTTAATAAAAAAAATAAAAAAATTAAATTGCAGCTCCCAAAACAACCTAATATATTAGGAAGGAAGTTAAAACAAAAAACCAAAAAAAATTAGGTTGTTGAAGAGTTAAATTAAAAAATAAAAATAAAAAAGCAAAAAAAATATAAAACACATTCAAATAAATAGCATAACCACAATGATGTGGTCACATCTTTTATTGTTTTGTTAATACTTAATTAAATATTGATGCTTCAAATTATTGTACGGTGAGCTCAATCTAAAATATTAATGTAATTAAATTTTATTGTTGATTTAATAATTAAAAATGCTTGCTCTATTGGTTGACTTTCTAGATTCACGCTTTACAAAATACCCCTCTTGCGTTTGCAGCATATTAATATATTTATTTCTGAAAATCGCTGACGGGTTTCATAGAGTTGTGTACACGTTGTACTATTAAACAGGGCTAGCAAAATAAAATAAAATAAAATAAAATAAAAAGTTGACATTCCATTTATTAGATGGATACATTGAGTTTACGTTGTCGACGAAAATATAAATAAACATTTATTGAAATTATCCAGTATTTAAATAAAAAAAAAAAACTGCATGAATACATTACCTTCAACGGGAACCTTTTTCTGGCAGCATGAGGTGTGTCTTACGGCTGCATTTTCTATCCGTACGCTTCTTATAGTTAAATTACGTTATCTCCTGGATCTCGAGAATCCAGACAGTGGAAATAAGGAATCTTTCGCCGCCTAGTCAACGATCATCCAGGTGACACGTGCTCCGTACTATTGTCTATTACTTTACTTATTTATCCTAAAATCAACATTATTGCTCAAGTTGTTCGAGTTCTGCTGTAGCAGCATCATTCAACCTGTCTTTGGTCGTGTAGCCGAACTGTAGCACCACGACATGAATAAACCTGTTAATATTATTTATTTATTTACTAGAATAGATAATTTTTTATTTATTTAATTAAATAACTGCTGAGTTCTTTATAATTATTTTTTATTCAGTATTATCCCATAATATTATATTTATTAGAAAATAAGTTATATAATTTATTTTAATTTATTTTTTATAAAATTATTATAGTCATTTGATCTATTTCACAAATTTCACAAGTTAATTTAAATTGATTTATATCGTTTTTTATATTATTTTTTTAACTTTGAATTAATTAAAAATTATGCTTTGTGTTTGATTTTGATTTATTTTTTATGAGGTTATCATAATCTTATAATTTAGATAATAGATTTAATACGTTAATTTAAGTTGATCAATATTAATATAATATATTGTGATTTTAATATTTTTTAAAATTTTTTTTTTAATTTTTTTGTTAATAAAAATTTAATCTAATAATATTAATTTCTCCCAAATTTCTAAGATTGCGACGTGAGAATTTAATTCACTCTACACTAGTTTTTTTTAAATATTATTAATATTACAGTATAAGTGAATTTAATTAACTTTAAACTAATTTTAAAAAAATAAACTAAAAAAAAACTATTCGTGTTAATAGTGCAAGTGAATTGCACCGTTCACTAAAACAATATTTGAAAAAAAAAACAAATTAAAGATATTTTGGCAAAAAAATATTTTAAACGTGAATTATGGTGAACCTTATTAAAAATAAATTATATTTTTTTATGTAATGAAACATTTGTTTTATCGTGGCTGCTTCAAGCACCAAAACAGTCATCTAAATAAATAGACTCTACACATAAACAATTTGTGTTAAAATGACTGTAAGGTGAATTTTTATATGTAAAATTATTTTTTTATAAATAAAAACCATGTTATTGTATTCTTTATAAAATTAAAATTTAAATACAATTAAGTGTAAAGTTCATTATTAAACAAATTATATAGCTAATCAAGTGTTTTTTTAATTTTTTTTTTAAACAGAAACTACCATAATAAGACGGTAATAAAAAGAAGTCGACATTTTGGATTTTCCAACATGATAACTTGCCATCGTCGAACGACCAAATAATCAATTAGTTTTGAAGCTTTTCTTCTTCCCTCTGTCAAGACTTGTCAAATGTTTGAAGTAATTCAAAAGGATTTCAATATTAAAATAGAACACGGTACTAGAAGTAAAGCAGACACCTTTTAATTTCAGATGTTTCCTGGGCGGCCTCAAGAACTTTGCCTTCCTTTCTTTCAAGCGAATGAAACTTGATTTCAATTTATTTCGAATAAAATAATATCATATCACGGTTATACAATTTGGTATTGTACAATAACGACTTCCCGCCGCCTGACCCAAATTGTTTTTCAACATAAAATATAAATGCCACGGTTATACAAGTATTTCTAAAAAATAATGGAGACTCTTGTTATTAAGATAATTGAGTTTAATATACTAACTAATTTAAATAATAATAAAAAAAATATAAGGACAATAAATAAATAAACTGAAAAAAATTGATAACATAAAAAAAACTATAAAACTCATAAAAGCAAATTGAAAAATAACACGATGATTAATTATCAAATACTTCTATTAAATAGTGAAATTAAAAAATATTTGAATCAATTCAGGTTAAATTAAAATAATTAAAAAATAAAAATTAAATCTAATAAAAAAATAAAATGACAATTTTATATTTTGACAAGAAAAAAAATCATTAAGGTCATGTTTGTTTTCTGGAAAGTAGTTTTTGGGAAACCACTTTCCAAACTTTCTCGTATTTGTTTGCCATTAGAAAAATTGGTTACTAAAAAATATTTTTTAGTCAACGGAAAACACTTTTCAATTAAAGAAAAATTTGGCTTAGTTTTTAGAAAAATGTTTTTCTTTTTGGTGTGTTTGTTTTCCAGAAAGTGACTTTTGAAAAATCATTTTCCAAGCTTTCCTGTATTTGTTTGCTGCTAGGAAAATTTATCAATAGAAAACATGTTCTAGTCAAAGGAAAATTTGGCTTGGTTTTTAGAAAAGTTTTCTCTTAAAAAATTTGAGTTGAAAACACTTTCTGAAAGTTGTGAAAAATTTAGAAATGTCATTATTTGTTGATTATATCAAATTTGATCCTTGAACTTTTAATTGTTGTATATATTTTATTTTAAATATTTATTTTTTAATTTCATCTCTTAAAATTTAATTTTATATTAACTTTAGTCCTTATTTTTATAATTGCTATTTGTTTTTTCTTATCATTTTTTATTGAAATGTTTTATTTATCAAATTTGGTCCTTATTTTTTTTATTGTTACTTTTTTTATTTGAAATAATTTATGAAATATTAATTATTATTATTTTAATTTTTTCATCTTTTATGTTTTATTTTTTTAGATTTAATCTCTATTATTTTGATTATTATTTATTTTATTTGAAATAATTTATGAAATTATATTTTTTTCAATTTCATTCTCATTCAACTATTTAATTTATAAAATTTATTTATTATTATTTTAATAAAATAAAATATAAAATATTAATAAATTATTTTTCATTTTATTTTTTATTATATTATAAAATATTAAAAAATAATTTATTTATTTTAAATTTAGACAGCGAAAGTTCCAGTCTGTATGAACAACAGAACCATGATTCCCCACGTAAGCCGCCATTACACCACCAAACATCAAAAAGTAATTCATTTTTTTAAAATTTAATTTATTTAAAAATTATTTTTAGTAAATAAACAACACTTAAAGCTCAACCAACACTTAAGAGATGCTATTGAATGTTAGACTATCACATTACAACTTATTAACCACTAAAAGAACAATTTTTTTTTTTTTTGATTTACGTGGGTTTTCGGGCCAGCTTGCGCGCACCACGACTAATCCTTACAGCCCACTGAATACCCTGCAAACCCAGTAGGCATGTAAGGCACCGCGAGGGTGACAGACGTGCATGCCAGGACACGAACCCAGGTGCAGTGGAAGGAAACAAGCTCCTTCCACCGCTAGACCAAGCCCTGGACTGCACTAAAAGAACAATTTGAATCCATGTAAGCTGGTAAATTTTGGTTAGGAGTAATTTAGTCTTTATCCTATGTAGAAAACCTATATTAAAAAAAATTAAATAGTTTTTTATGAGCCCTTTAACTTTCTTACTTACAAGGGTAATAAAACCCGTAGACTGTGCATGTAAAAGTTGAAAATACTAAATTACTCTTTATCAATGTCTTAAAAAAAATGTAACAAGAGTAAACTTAATCTTTACACTATACATTATTAAAACAAAAAGGACTAAATTGTCCTTTATTAATCACACTATTCCTGATGATTCTTATGGAAATAACCAAACTACCCCAAACACAAAGCTTATTTTTTTTTTATTGTCAGGAAGGAAAAATAATAATTAAATTTAATCGATTAGACTGTGCATGGCGTCTCTGTACATAGCAAATTCACACACCATTAACGGTTTTTTTTTTTTAATTTTAATAAAATCAAGAAATTAATGATCTGAGGATTCGGTTCCTTGAAAGTGGGGGGTCAGGCTGCTTTTCTTTCCTTCAGGGGGGTTGTGCCACCTGCCACTTCCTTTTGACCGCCGTTAATTTTTTTATCCTTTGTTTGTCCACAGCTCTTCCATCACATTGATAGGCTCCTTCGTCGCAGTCAACTCTGTAAGCCCATACAGGCCCATTAAAATCACGGTTGGGCTAAGCCTTTTGTTTTCAATTTTTTTTTCTTGGGCTCGACGTGCGTGGAAGAGAAGCTTGACATTGTCCCCCTCTACGGCTAGTAAATGGACTCTCTTCACTATTATTTAGCAATTAAAAGGTTAGCATGTAAACAGTCTATAAAGTTTCGTTGTCTTTTATTTTATTAAGTTTTTGCTTTCTTGTTTTATCCTTTATCGTAATAAATTAAACTTCCATTGAACTTGAGAGAAGCTTGCCAAGTCAATGCCAGATCATTTTAGAGAATAGTTAAGTAATAAAAAAACCGTTTAGCTTAACTTTTTTTTATAAAAAAAACAGTGGATGGTATTGAAAGTTTTTTCTTTCATTTCATGATGCTTTTTAAAATCGATAAATTTTAATAGATTTGATTTGATTTAATTTTTATTTTAGTTATAAAACCGACAAGCTGAATTAGCTAAAAAATTATAAAAACCCGCTGTCAACCAAGGAATATAAATAATTAATTAACCTAACCCTACCTAACATAACCCCTTTTCCCTGCCCTCACAAACTCTCATCCCCTCACAAAAAGTTATCATCCGTGCAAAGACTGCAATGCAAATTGTGTAAATCACCTCTTCATCTAAAAAATTATTCTTCCTTTTCTTTTGAAGTATTCAATTGCTTTGCACAGATAACATGGTCCTGCTCGAGATCTCAATGATGAAGAAAATTATGTTGATCGCTAGGAGAAGGGCTCCCTCTCTGAATTTAATGCTTTTTTTTTTTTTTTAATGAGAACCCAATAGTTGTTCAATGATAATGAATATAATTTTTGAATACTAGTTATTTGGTTAAATTTATATATAAAAAAGGATTGGGGTTAGAAATTAAAGATAAGCAATCAATGGTGTTATTAATATAACCTCCCCCGTGACATATATATAAAATTGATTTGTATAAGAATTTTATTAGTATATATATTTTGTATTTATTGATTGGTTATTCGTGATATTAATTTTTTAATATAAAAATATATTTATTATTATTAAAAGCTTTATTTATCTTTAATATTTATTTATATTTAATTAATAGATCTAATATTTAATTAATGAGTCTAGAGTAAGATAAATTTTTTGTGAAAAAAACAATTTGTAAAACAATTTATAAAGTTATTATAATTATGATATTCTTATACATTAAAGTATTTTTTTTAATATTTCTTCTAAATATTATATTAAGATTAAACATTAATTGAAGTTATTAAAATTAATACATATTATATTATTTTTTAATAAAATAAAATAATTGTTCTTATAAGCCATTTATTCAAATAAAGTTTCATTTTCATTATTCATTCATTATTTATATATATATATATATATAGTTGTATAAAAATAATCGAGATATTATTTTTTACTTATCAAAACTCGGTTCTTCATATTAAAGCTTTTTCATGATTTGTAAAACAATTTTCATCTAAGAAGTAAAAAACAATATCTCGATTATTTTTATACAATTATAAAAAAATAATTCAAGTTTTATATATAATTATTTATGAAGTAATTATAAATATTATTAGAAAAGGCTTTCATCTTATATGAAAATTAGAACATAATTTGATACTTTTTAAAATCCTATAAAATCTTCATCAAACCACCTTTGTCAAAACAAACTAATATGCACCAACATCGATTTTTTTAGTCACTAAAATATTCGTTTGAAATCTTTCACTTTCCTCACTATTTTTATTTTTTCATAATTTGGTGAGAGCAGACACACAAGGGAGATGAAGAGAGGGAAGAAGAGAACGATGCAAAACAATAAAGAATAGTAATATAATGGCTAAAACTTGAAGAAAACTGAGAGGGGGGGTGCACATCCTAGGAATTTACAGATAATTACTACAGGAGGAACAAGAGCAAGAGAAATATAAGTCATTTACAAATATATATATATATATATAGAAAAGCTTCCTTTCCTCAACCCCACTTCAAAAGAAAGGGAGAACAATGCCAAATGAGGGAGCTATCAATATCTTGATCTTCGCATTAGGAAAGGACTTCTCAAAAAAAAAAAAAAACGGAAATGAAAGCAATTTTTGAAATTCAAGTTAAATGCCAGATATGAAACCGAAAATCACTACCAAAGAACAACTTCTTTAAAATCATTAAAAAGAACTCAAAATTATCATAGAAGCAACATTTCAAACATCTCCAAGGAAGACGACCAGCATTCCGTGGAAAAATCTATTAGGTGAGAAAGTCATTTGAGATGTTGCAGAGAATTATCCAGGAAGAAGTACAATAAAGCTACAAAACATCACCCTCCAAGTAGTGTTTGTAGCGGGATAGGTACTTCAAAGTTGAGAAAATTTGGATTTAAAGTTAATGAAAGTCTGGGAAACTAGGATTGAAAGGAATAAGTTTCCTTGGGCACTTGCAGGCTACAAATTAGACTGGCAACAACATAGTTTGGCGTTTAAGAACTCTTGGATGGTTTAATTTGATGGTAAAGGCTAGGGCGTTATGTTAGTTTTTACAGTTTAAGAATGGAGAAAATTTGAGTTTGAATAAACAAAGGAAGGAAAATGGAGTAATTTATCCTGAGGTACAGTGACAGCAGCATTTGGAAATCATGATCCCATTTGACGGAAGAACAAGCACAACTAGGGTTTTATGATGAACGGTTGATTATTGTAAGCAAAAATTGCGGACATGCTGGAAACTCAGCAGATAATTAAGAAAAAGGGTAATGCAAGAACGTTACAGCAGATTACAACTGAAGCACAAAACATATGGCAGATTCAAAGTAAGTAGTCTTGCCATATGCTGGTGGATTGGCAACGATGGCATCTGCCTTAAAAGGGATGCCTGAATCAATATCAGGTTCCCTGCAGGCAGGTAGCAATGAGTATATAATATCTTTTATTTGATTTTGTTCAATGGATATCTCAGAAGGCCCCGATGGCAAGAAGCCTTTATTTTTTTACCATGTCCAATTCAACTTTATTATAAAACAAAAAACAAAAAATAAAAATAAAAATAAAAAATAGTGCATCGCCATCTTAAAAAGGGTTAGATATGCTTAGACCTGCAAGATAAACTCACTCTAAAAGAAAAAAGAAAATAAGGTTCATGGCCATCTTGAAAAAAGGCGAGGTATGCTTAGACCTACCTACAGGATGAACTCACTCTTCTGGCCAAAAAAATAAAAAAAAATTGAAGAAAAAAATAAAAAAATGAAAAAAACTACAAATTAATAGAAGAGGACTATCTTAAAATTTTAAATGCTTGAGTTAATTTTAAGAAAAAAAAAAGAGAAAAAAAATATTATCATCTACAATCCATCGAAAACCAATTAACATGCATCGCCCTTGGAAAAAAAAGATGTCACAAAGAATTCAATAACATGTTGAAAGGAAGTTTTTTAATCGAAAAAGTTTGTTACATGTGCGGGGAAGCAGATGAACGCATGGATCATCTGCTTTTTTTTTTTTCTTTTTTTTTTTTTGCGGGGAAGCAGATGAACGCATGCATCATCTGCTTTTTTTTTTCTTTTTTTTTTTTATCAAATTGCTACATTGCTCCTAATACTAAATAACCACTACAAAAGTTTTTTATGAAATTACACAAAAATTACTGAAATTATGTTTTAAAATTTTTGATTTTAAAAGCAATTGTGTCGTAGTAGTTGTATTGTGTTTGGAAAAAGTAAAAAAATGAAAATCCCTTAGTCCAGCTTTTAATGGTATTCAATAATATTTTTTAAAAAATGAGCTACCCTTAACAACTATAGAATAACAAATAAACCCTATGAATCAAGGGCAAAAATATAAATTTATTATTTCAATCTATAATGAATTATACCTTTTTTATCTACTTTTAACAATCTATTAAATATTTTTGTTAACTAATAGTTTAATCATGTGTGATTATTGAGTGATTTTTTATATTTATTTTTATTAAATTATATAATAATTAATATATGAGAATCCGGGACTAGTGGTGTATTAATAATTACTTTTTTGAAGTTATGCACACTGATAAAATATTTAATATGATTTAACAAATCATCTATATCTATGAGGGAGTCGATATTATTAGAAATAGATAAATAATATAAAACAAATATATGGAGGAATAGGATTATATCCACTCTACCTCAACTCCCAGCTTATATATACTGTTGTATATGGCAGCAACTCTTATTTTTCTCTTCTTTTCTTCACTTTACTCTCTATACTCTCTCCTTATATATACTGTTGTATATGGCAGCAGCTCTTATTTTTCTCTTTTTTTCTTCACTTTACTCTCTATACTCTCTCTCATTTTGCTCTCAAATAATATTTCTATTTATAAGTATGAATGGTAAGGCAACTTGACCATAAATTATGATATTAATGGTGGCAACACATAAGTTGTATTATTTTATTAATGGTTGGTGCAATCATTATTGTAGTCTTTTAATAATAACAATCCTATTTTTTAGGGTAGGTTGCTGAAGATGTTACCTATTAATGATAATATTCCAACAATTAAAACAAATATTTATAAAATTTATAAGAATTTAAATTTTATAGAAAAATTAATTTTTTATCACATTTATCTTTTTTTATTAATGTATTTTTTTATAAAAATATTTTTTTTATAGGAAAGTAGGTTTTTTAAGGGAAAACATAAAGCGACCAAAATAAACATTTATAGGAATTTAAATGAATATTCTTTAGCCAAAATCCTTCATTCTTATTCATGCCTTTTTCTTGTTAGAAGAATGATTTTTTATATAAAAATTTAACAAAATCGAAAAAGAAAATTTCAAAAAAAAATAAAAAATAAAAAATCAAAATCAATAAACGTCAAATCCTAATCTATTTTTTTCTAGCACGATTAAAGTCCTGTACAGTCTCCATCAAGCTGCCCTCGTCAAAACAAACTTGTATACGCCACCATCGATTGAATCGAAAGCTAAGTTGAGATAATAAAAAGATAACCGAGAAGTAAAGGTTTTCTTGGAATTATAGTGACGAAGTAAGTGTGGTGGGGTCGAAATGGTGGTGGGATTGGGACCCATCCCACAGTAATACACATTATTCATGAAATAATTCTTTATTTTTTTATGTTTGTACATGATTAATATTAAAAATAAAAAAATATTATTTTAATATATTTTCAAATAAAAACCTTACTATAAAATTAACCAAACCGCATACCAAATTAAATCACCACAAAATGATCCCTTAAATCATTAAAGTAATTGAAGCATACCAATTAAATCACCACAAAATGATCCCTTAAAAATGAAGTCGTTTGTTTATTTTTTTTAACTTTGAAAAACTTTCAAGTATGATTGGAGTTGTATTTTAATTTTTTTAATAAAAAATTAAATTTTTTGTTTAAATTTGTTTTTTTTAATATTATGACATACGGTAATATTAAAAAATAAAATAAAATATTATTTTAATAAATAAAAAAAGACACTTGGTATAACAAAAATCCTTCTGCCTCCTTCAAAGTTCCCACACATTGTCATTGATTGACCGTTGACTTTGACACCCCCCACCACCCTCCTCTCCTTTCCTCCTTCACTCCTCAATCCAAAGCATTCGAATCCCCATCTGGCTTTTCCCCTCCAAACCAATATCTCAAATGGGTCGCCGCCAAAACGACTCTGAACCATCCCGTTTCATCTCTCTCACCTTCCTCTTGGCGGGTTTTATTTCTTGTGCTTTAGTCTACACTGTTCTCTCCGTAGCTCTCAATTCTAATACAAATTCTAAAGGTTCAAACTTCGAGCCTTTGACATTGGCAGAGGAGAGTAATGATGGTGGGTGTTGCAGAGGGATTGAGAAGTTGGAGCTTTGGGGAGGTGCAGTGAAGTGGGGGTCGGATCATAAGTTCAATTCTTCTAAGGAGTGTTGTCAGGCTTGTAAGGCTATGTGCACTGGTACTGATGGGCCTTGCTTGTGTGATACTTGGGTGTTTTGTGGCAATAAAAAGGCTTGTGGGTCTAAATTTGGGGAGGTCAGATTGAAATTTTGGTTCCGTTTTCACTTTTAAATGTTTTTGCTGGAATTTTTATTGTTATTTTGAATTACATGGTTGAAATGTTGGATTGATTGATGGACAAGAATGAATCTTATTTCTTCATGGAATTTGATTCTGAGAACAGATAATTAAACGATGCTGTGATCATGCCCTTTCAAACCCTGGATTGATCATTGACTTAATTCAATGATCTGATTTAGATATTGAACTGATAAATTAAGCCGATCTATAAAGAACAAGTTAGATAATTCTGAGTTAGCAGCTCCAAGGCCTCTCAAACCCTGTTTCTTTACTCAATTCTTTTTTCTTTGCACTTTTGATGATTGAGTCTGCGGTGGTGTTGCTTGTAGTTATTTGAATGAAATGCTAAAGTTTCAATGATGATGATAAGAATCTCTTTACTTTGACTTGCTTCATTTCTCCAGTGTTGGCTGAAGAAACAAAAGGATATACTTTCCCCTGATCGACAGGAAGCAGGGGACCATGTTATTTGGACTTCTGGGCTTATCTTTGGAAAAGGAGAGGTATTTCAGTTTGGTGAAATTTGATTCCGTTTTATGAAACAGAATATGTAGCCAACATGCAGTACGCACTCTTCAATTTGATACCGTTGCTGTCTTAAGTATTTAGAGTTACGATCACAAAGATCATGGCGGAATTTTGTCATTGGACATCTATCTTTTACCAACACCCTGTTGAACAACTGAAAGATATGTTTGGCATTTCCTTTTGCATGATCTCTATGCGGAAAGATTGTTTACCTGTTATCAGGCTTCATGGTATTCTTAAGGTGCATTGCTTTTGGGGAGACTTTACACTGAATTTTTGACAACCGGTCTCTCTTGTAGTCAGATGCTTGTTCTTTTGCGCCTGGAATGCATATAGAAACAAGTACTAAGTTTGAGTACTAAAGTTTCTGTAGCTTGATGTTTGTGCTCTTTGAGCGCTGAAGTTTTTTTTTGTTCTTTTGCCCGCTGAAGTTGGTATGAAACTATGACATGTCTCTGTATTTTAAGATTATAAAAAATCGCTGTGGTGATTATCATTTGGCCTACCAAGAAATTTGATGCTGCTACTTTCCTCTCTGTTTTATACGATTGTCATTGCTGCAGGTCCCACCTTAATTTTAACATCTCCTCTATTAATGTTCTTGCTTATTTCAGGGCATTGTTGGCCTGGAAACAGAATATGGCACTCTTCATATAAAAGTAAGTGATCATTCTTTTGGCACTTCGGTGTTCCAAATGCCTCGGACAAGTTAATTGTGATACACTCCACTCATGGAGTTGATCTTTTCCTTCAGATTCTTCGATTTTATGAACCTCTATTTAACAGTTGTTGGACAAAAACTTGCTTGGTGCAGCTCTTCCCAGACTGTGCGCCCTATTCTGTAGCCTACATTCTTGAGCTGCTCACACTACGTCATTGTGCTGGGTGCCAATTTTATCGTGCAGAGGGCCGAGGTCAGTTGTGGGATTCAGAAGGAAATCACATAAAAAAGGTAAGCTCATCAACTGTCATGCGAGTTCTCTTCTTTGCCCTGTAATAAGAATTGTGACGAGTGGTAGTTTCACCTAGGGAGTATCATATTTCCATCGCATGTTGTTATTTATAAAGATTTCATGCATTTTTGCCAAGGGGTTTCATGATTTCAATCCTTCATTGCTCGTATTCCCAGGCTCCTTTTGGGCCTCCTTTTGCAATAATTCAAGGGACATTAGAAGCTCAAGGAACAACATTCAAGAAAATTCCAACTGAGGAGTGCCCATACATAAGAAGGGGTTCAGTGGCCTGGGTTGGCTCTGGTCCAGAGTTCTTCATTAGCCTAGCTGATCACCAAGAATGGAAGAAAGCATACACTGTCTTCGGTTCTGTTCTTCCAGAAGACATGGAAATTGCAGAGAAAATTGCGCAGCTCCCCACCATATCGGATGTATGGAACAATATTAACGTGTCTGTCTTGGAAAAGCCAGTTCCCTTGTTGGTGCAAAGACTCAACGGCTGGGGAAATCTTAACACAGATGTGAAATCAGATTAAAAATGTTTCTACTTGGCCAGGCCATGAATGCTTTTTGTTACAATTACGAGAGAAGCTCACATTGTAATGTAGCCGTGTAATTTTTTATTATATTTTTAGTTTGATCGTCGGATTATTTTTCTTTTTTATTGCATATTTTTATGACCAATTTAATGTCCAATTTCTTCTAATTTCTTAAGAAAGAGTAAAATTCAAAAACATGGGAAACTAATTGATTATTAACAAAGTAGTGCGAAAAAGTTATCTATCTATTTTCCTATGAATTTCTTTTCACTCTCATTAGTTTTCTGAGTTTTAGTTTTTGTATAAAACATTTTTCTTAATTTTCAAATCCTTGTATTTGATAAATGAGAGAGAGTTGTTGAAAAACAATGATAACGTAGAAAGTTAAGATATAAATATAACTTAAGATATTTAATTTTTTATTATAAAAAGTTAGTATAAAAAAGCAATTGTTAATGCTAAAAAAACTGCAATAATTGTACATGAAAACAATTTAAAAAATAAATAATACCTAAAGAAATAATATTGTAAGTATAATTTTTTAAATATAAAATCAAAGAAATTTTTTTTAAAAAAAAGCTTTATATATATAAAAAAAAAAAAAAACAAGCGAAGTGCCTCGGCTCAAGTGCACCATCTATTACCCCGAACACAGAGAAAACCATATGCGTGGGCCCTTCAGTGGGCCCCTGCAAGGAGAGGCTCACTCACCTAGCCATCTTGTTTTTTTTTTTTAAAAAAAAAATAATAATTAGGCGGATGATGACATGCATGGGATTTAAAAAAACCATTTTAATCGTTTTTTCACCTTAAAACAAGAAAAACACCACATACTCCTCATTGAACCATTTTCTTACCTCAAATTAGCTTTTAATCATGCAAAAATTAAAAAAATAAACTAAGGCCCAATCTCCTCTTCTTAGCAAGATACGGGTCAAGACGACTTACCAAGCAGCTTGTAGCTCAATGGTGTAAGGCGCTGCTTGTCTTCTTTCGAACTTCGGTTCGAGTCCTAGTGACAGTGGGACTGGCGAGTGGTTTCTTTCTTATGTCTGTTGGCTCCTCTCTGTGTGATACGCCTGTCACCCCCGCGGTGCCTTACCTGTTCACTGGGCTTGCAGGATGTTCAGTGAACCGTGGGATTAGTCATTGTGCGCGTAAGCTGACCCGAATACCCACATTAATAATAAAAAAAAAGGTCAAGACGACTTTAATAAAACTTGTTTTTATTAAATAAAATTCATTAATATTAAAATAAAATTTTTATCATAAAAATATACACACCCGATCACTTTTACTTAAATATAAATAAAATAAAGTTTTCAATTAAAAATAGAGATATTAAAGCTAAAGGGTCAAATAAAAAGTCAATGAAGAATATGTGAATTAAATTGCATTTTCCTGTAGGAACATGAGATATGCCGTATTGATTTTTTCTTGACCTGGTTTATATTATTTTTTATCCCTAAAATAGTTAAAAAACACCACATATTTCCTTTGATAAACCTTTTTTTAGTCTCAAATAAACCTTTAATCATTCAAGGGAAAAAACACTTTAATAAAACTTATCTTTAACAAAATCAGTTTTTTTGTCATTAAAATATAACTATCTGACCATTTTCTTTTATTTTTTTAAATTTAAAATTTAAAATATAAATAAGATAAAGTTTTAGATCAAAACTAATAATACTAAAATTAAAGAGATCAAAGAAAAAATCAGAAGAATATGTAAACTAAATCACATTTTGAAATCTTATCAAAACCATTATTCCTCAATAATATATGAAAAAAAAATTATTAACTCACAAAACATCAAAACCAACATATAAAAATATAAAATTAAAAAAAAATTGATGATCAAAATGAAAAAAAAACAATCACAAATTAAAATTCACAATGAAACTATCACATGAAATGTTTTTTAAATTTTTTTAATTGTAATGGAATATATACGCCTCTTACCAATGAATTTTCCAAGAAAAAAAAAGTCAAAACTTTCTATAATTTTAAAAAGGATAAAAACACTAGAGACTTAAAACGCAGCCGTTTTGAAGTAAAACACTTCGAACTACCCTCCAATTCCAATCCACCGCCTATAAAATCCGTTTCCTCCCTCCTCACCTGCTCTTCCTCCTTCACGCCAGCAGCTCAAAGATGGTCCAATTCCACGAACACATAATAACAGACCTCTTAGAAGACCCCGCCGGCGGCCTCGTAATCCTTTCATCTGGTCTATCCCTCCCAAAACTCGTCTCCTCCCTCCTCTCCCTCCACTCACCTTCTCAAGGCACGCTTTTAATCTTCTCCCCTCCTCCCACCCTTAAATCCCTAATTCTCCACCACCACAACACAAACCAAAACCCCATCGAAATCACCGCCGATCTCCCTTCTCACCACCGCCTCTCCCTCTACTCCTCCGGCCAAATATGCTTCATCACTCCCCGTATCCTCATCGTCGACCTCCTCTCCAATAAAATCCCTACCTCCTCTCTCGCCGGGTTAATCATCCTCAACGCTCACTCCATCTCAGAAACCTCCACCGAAGCATTCATAGTTAGAATTTTAAAATCCTCTACTCAGAATAGAAATCAGAATAATAGTAATGTGTTTTATATCCGCGCTTTTAGTGATAGGCCACAGGCGATGGTGTCTGGTTTTTGTAAGACGGAGAGGTTAATGAAGTGTTTGTTCATAAAAAGATTGCATCTGTGGCCGAGGTTTCAGGTTTATGTGTCGCAGGAATTGGAGAAGGATCCGCCAGAGGTTGTGGATGTGAGGGTTCCGATGAGCAAGTACATGGTGGGGATACAGATGGCGATTTTGGAAGTTATGGATGCTTGTTTGAAAGAAATGAGAAAGAGTAATAAGGTTGACGTGGAAGATTTGACTGTTGAGAATGGGTTGTTCAAGTCTTTTGATGAGATCGTGAGGAGACAGTTGGATCCTATTTGGCATACCTTGGGGAAGAAAACTAAACAGCTCGTTTCGGATTTGAAGACATTGAGGAAGTTGCTGGATTACCTTGTTAGGTATTCTTTTTTGTGTTCTACCATAATGTATTATCTCATTGTTGTGTAAAATTTATGTATTTATTTATTTAAAAGTGTTGGTTGATTTGTGGTTTTAGGGTTTAGTTTGATATGGAAGTTTGGTTAGGTGAATGAGATTCGATTGGTTAATGGAGTTTTTAGGCTAGTTTTATATGCAGGTTAAAGTTCTCAAATTTTGAACTGATGTCCGGGTTAGCCTTTTTGGGTATGTTCTATTTGAGAATTTTCAATGAAATGCTGGGTAAATTCTTTTTTGTTCTTGTAGGTTCTAGTAATGTAACTTGGGCTCATAAAATTTTGGACTGATTTTGATGAGTTATTGTGCAGGTATGATGCAGTAAGTTATTTGAAGTACTTGGATACGCTTAGGGTGTCACAGAGTCTTCAGTCTGTTTGGATATTTGCAGAACCCAGCTATAAGATATTTGATTATGCAAAGAAGCGTGTATTCCGTTTGACAAGATCAAGTAATGTGAAATTAAATGAGCAGAGTAAGAACAAAGTAGGAAAAAAGAGAAAATTAAAGGGTGATGACAGTAACGAGGGAGAAGGTGAAGTTTCATTATTGTTTTCTTCTTTCTTTTAACCAAGCACCTCTACGGCATTAGTTTTGATAATTTCTCATTCGGAAATTTTCCTAGCAGCTGATGGTACTTCGTCCTCAACTACAAGTAGTGGGGTTGTGTTGGAGGAAGTTCTGGAGGAGGCACCAAAATGGAAGGTGTTACGTGTGAGTGAGTGAGTTCCATTTTCTATGCTGTCTTATGGTTGTATTGTAAGCACAATTGAATAAATTTATTGAAAATTTGGTTGTAACTTTTCACATCTAACCAACTGATGCATCTTGGAAAGAAAATTTGTCTCTGATTCAGCTTCGTTTTTGCACTTCTGTCATAATTTTCTCTGGCTCTACCAGTGCCTGTTGTTGTTTTGAGCATATTCGTTAATTTTGGATTTACCAGTCTTAAGTTTAGATGTGACACTTTTACTACAGGAGATACTACAGGAGATAGGGGAAGAAAGACAAAGGGTTGAAAGTGGAGAAGAAGATCAGGTTGAAAGTGAAGGTGTTGATAATGGCATTGTTCTGGTGGCATGCAAAGATGAATGCTCATGCATGCAGCTTGAAGATTGCATCATGCACAGCCCTCGAAAGGTTGTTTGATATTTTTTTAGTTTTGTTTTCTTATTCTATCTTTTATCTTGATCATATGTTGAAGTGCTTCGCAGAGTAGAGGCCAAAGCACGTGCATGCACTTTGTTCCAATCTGTTGCAAGGGCTTGTGCCCCATGTGAGCGCTACCTGTTTTGTCCCTAGTGAAGCTCTTGCCTGCTTGTAGCTCTTCACTGCATAGTTCCTTTCCAGTCTAGAAGTTCAATTTTTATTTTTTTCTGGTGGAGTTATATGTAGTTTTCATCTGTGGTCCCAAGGATAGGATGTAAAGTGAAGGGTTATCTTCCCTTAGCAAAGCTCAATGTCTCTTTGAAAGCTGTAGGCAATTATCTATTTCAATTTGGTGAAAAGTGCATTTAGTGATGTTTTCTCCTTGGTGTTGTCTGGATGAGTATGCTAAATGTGACTAGTTGATAGTATATTTTTCTTATGAAGGTGTTGCAAGAAGAATGGAAGAAGTACTTGTTGAGCAAAGTTGAGCTAGGTGGCTTGCCAGCACCTGAGAAAAAGAAAGCAAAACTAAAGCCAAAGGAGCCCAAAGGATTTGGAATTCTTGACGGAGTTGTTCCTGTAACGACTATGCAAAGTGCGGAAGCTAGCAGCACAAACAAGCAGGAACATGATGTTTTGTTGGCTGCAGCATCAAAAATAAGAAATCAGTATAAAAGGGGACTGGTTGTTGAAGATGAACTGCAGCCTCTTGCTGACAGCAGCAGGAAAGCTGCAAAAGAAAAGGGAAAAGAATGCAAGAAAAGAGGCCAAGCAAATGGTCAGGATTCTGGAAGCAAATATAATGACAGCAATATTGATATGGTGATAAAAGATTTGCCAGAAATATCTGGTTCAAAAAACAAAAGCCAGACAGTTGAAAATGATCAAGCTGCCATAGATGGTTATTATGAAGCAAATTTGCAGCAGGCATCAGTTGACAAAGGGGCTCTTCAGAGACATGCTGAAGAGCTAGGCCCTACAGGATCTCGAAATGCCAAGCCAATACCACCGGTGCACTTTCATGCTCTGGAAAGTGATCGGCCTATACTTGACATCTTAAAGCCTTCTGTAGTTATTGTTTATCATCCAGACATGACGTTTGTTCGGGAAATTGAAGTCTACAAAGCTGCAAATCCCTCAAAAAAGTTGAAGGTGTATTTTCTTTTCTATGAGGATTCTACTGAAGTCCAAAAGTTTGAGGCTAGTATTCGCAGGGAGAATGGAGCATTTGAATCTTTGATCAGGCAGAAATCACTGATGATGATTCCAGTTGATCAGGTACGGTCATTATAAATTGTATTTAAATATTTGCAATCAACAAATCCATTCATCTCTTTGAGAAAAAAAACCCTTAGGGATCCGTATTTACTTTCTGATATCTGATCAATATTAATTTCTAATTTTGCTCATGTGGATTTCACTTGGTTTTGGATCAGAATGGACATTGCTTAGGATTGAATGTTTCCATAGAGCCACTAGCTTCAAGTTATCAAAACTCAACCAGAAGGGCTGGTGGGAGAAGGGAAATTGAGAAAGAAATGCAGGTATGTGATAGCGTTTTGGGCATTCAGGATGAACTGTTTTTCTCTTCTCTGCTATGAAGTATGATATTGAGGAATTGCTTCATTTTCAGGTCATTGTAGACATGAGGGAGTTCATGAGTAGCCTCCCAAATGTTCTCCACCAGAAAGGAATGAGCATAATACCAGTTACATTGGAAGTTGGGGATTATGTTCTCTCGCCATCAATATGTGTAGAGAGGAAGAGTATCCAAGATCTTTTTACGAGCTTTACATCAGGCCGGCTTTACAACCAAGTGGAAACAATGGTGCGCTATTATCGAATACCTGTCCTTCTGATTGAGTTTTCACAAGATAAAAGCTTTTCATTTCAGGTAAACTAACTTCATCAGATGAAAGAGGTGGTTCTTAATCAGGCGTAATGCTGTGCTAGTTTGATTAATTGGATATAATTTTGCAGTCTGCAAGTGATATTGGTGATGATGTCACACCAAATAGTATTATATCCAAGCTGTCATTGCTTGCTCTACATTTTCCCCGCCTGCGAATCATCTGGTCACGCAGTTTACATGCTACAGCTGAAATATTTGCTTCGCTGAAGGCAAATCAGGATGAACCTGATGAGATGAAGGCAGTTAGAGTTGGTGTCCCGTCAGAGGATGGTATTGTGGAAAATGATGTCAGGTAAGATGCATACTGCCTCTTTTTGCATCCTTGATTTATAAGCTCTTAACATTGCATTTTGAACTATGATGCTTTGTGTGGGAAATGGGAGTTAAAAAAGTAAATCTTCGGTGGGGTGGATAAATCTGGTGTAGTCCAGGGACATGCTATTTGCAATGCTGTAATCAAGAAGGGACTTGATTGTTGAATTTTGCACGTGAATTTTCTTTTGGGGGGTTGGATCTACATTTTTCTTTTACTTGACTTGGTATGCATGCAAACATAACTAGGACAAAACGGTTCTTGTCATTGTGCTGTTTCTTCCCAAGGTTTTTTTATTATGATTTATACCCTTTATCCATTACAGAGCGGAGAACTACAATACATCTGCTGTGGAGTTTCTGAGACGGCTCCCGGGGGTCACAGATTCAAACTACAGGGCCATAATGGATGGATGTAAGAGTTTAGCAGAACTCACACTTCTTCCTGTAGAGAAGCTAGCTGAACTAATGGGTGGCCAGAAGGCTGCCATGACTCTCAGAGACTTCCTTTACGCAAAGTACCCGACCTTGTTATAATCTGGTTTCACATTACTTGATTGACACTTCACAGAAAATGTACCTAAATGTATTCATTGGAGAAATGATCCTGATCTGAGTGAATAACGGGATAGTAGGCCTGGCATAGCCATAGCTTTCCCATGCTGTATTTGCTTATCAATTCATCTCTATTTTTTCTTTTTCAATTTAACATTTAACATTCTGTTACTTCCATTACCTATCTACCTGTGTCCGCGAAGGTGAGTAAGGTTATTGGAAGACTATTGTATCCTAGACCATGGAATGGCTTCTCCGATTTTGGTTTTTGAGAGCAAAGCGAAGGAAGGCACTACGTCGACTCCGATTTTGGTTTTTGAGAGCAGGGTAAGGCACTACGTCGACTGGACCGGTCGAGATAGAGTAAAAGGGTTTATTTATTTATTTTTATTTAATGTTAAATTCTAAACATGGACAGGAGTTTCAAATCACACCAAACATATAAATGCATGAAAATCCAACTAAAATGATTTTTTTTAAAAAGACAAATTGAACTAGATCGAAATAGAACGATTGAGTGGGAGTTTGTTTCTTTTTTCTTTTTGTAAAAAAGAACCGAGCTATTCTGTATGTCTTGGCAGGTTAAGATGTAATAAACTTAAATTTTTTTTATAGCGTTTCTGACTTTCTTTCTTTTTTTTTTCTTTCAAAAAATTGGTTTACTTTCTCGATTTTTAAAATCTGAAATCAAAATTAATTTGAATAGAATTTGTTTTTTAAAAAATTCAATTTCATTTCTTAAATTGTTTTTATAATTAAATTAGATATTGATTTTTTTTAAAACTAATTTGGATTATTTAGTTATTTTGGTTACCCACTCAGATTAACAGAAACTCTAAACGGCGTGAGGATTGAAATGGCACAATAGAAACATTTTACTGAGACTCCCTGCTATGAGTGCTTCTTTTTTTTACTCGTCCCAAAACTTTTTTTTTATTTTGTGCTGTTTTTAGAGGACTAAATTGTAGGTCAGTTTAAGTTAATTTCTAATAAAATAATTAATTAAAGATAAGAAATTAAAATAAAAAAATAGAGAAAATTGATGGCTTTTTCAAACTTTAAAAATGTTTATTGGGTACCTCATCCTTTCTAAACTATAAATTATGAATCCCCTTTGATTTTCAAAATTTCAAACCAAAGTTAATTTTATTACATTTTTTTATTTTTTTAAATTTTAAATCAATAGTTCGAGAGAAATTCATTGAATTGTAATAGTAAATAGAGAAAATTAGCATTGATATTAATTCTAATTAATAAAATGGTTGATCTTCATGTTAATGACTTTTATTTAATAAAAAGAATTTCACTTAAATTTTTTTATTTTAAAATTGTCTAAAAAATATATTTAAACTCAGAAAAATTTCTAGTTTAGGGTTTTTGTACTTTCTTTTAAGGTTATTGATGAGTTTATCAAGATATCTAAGATATTTTTTAGATATATTTGAGTTAAAAATAGATTGAAAATTAATTTTTTTAGCAAAAAAACCTAAAACCTAATTTTTTTATGATCTAAATCACCAAAAAACTAGGCTAACGTATAAGATGATATTTGTTTTTTTTTTTTTTCAAATAAAAAGAGGAGAACATGTTATATACTAATGCTATTAATAAAAATAAAGTCTTAGGTATCATACCAAGCTTTTTTTTATGAGATTAGCGTATAAGCTAGATTTTTTATGGTTTAAGTATAGAAGTAAGTCCATGTGTCTTATTTATTTTTGTTTTATATATAATTTATTTTTATTTTTATTTTTTAAAAAATTATTATTTTATTTTAAAAAATATCTCATGTACTTGATCAGTATTTAATTAGATTATTTTAACCATAAATTTTACAAATTAACAGTGGTTAGCTTAAGTTTTTTTATGGTTTTTTGAATTAGATATTTTTAATTCAAACTTCATCATTTAATCATTTTTTTTTGTATTTGCTGAATTTAAAAAAAAAATCCGGCTCAATTGATCGACTGACCTATTCCATAGCACCATTTATCCATATATTTAAATAAAATAAAAGATTAATCGTATATGTTGATCCAAATAACTATGATTAAAAATATATAATAATAAAATGGGATTAGGCAGGCACGCACCCGCACCTAACCATTACTAACAGGGAATGATGACGCATAAATCTGATTTATTAAATAACAAAAATATCTTACAACCAAACAAACAAACAAACTGACGTGGCAAAACATTGACTCTTAAACATTATTATTACGGATTTGCCCCTTTCTTCTTTATATCAGCCACGGCACAGCCGATCTCTTTCCTTCACTTCTCGTCCCCCATCATCAAACAAAAAAAAAAAAGAAGGAAAATGGCACTCTCAACCACCCTCAGCACTGCAAGACCATCCATCTCCCCTCTCAAACCCCAAAACTTTACCTCGACAACCAGAAACCCTAACCTCAAACCCAAAACCACTTCTGTTTTTGCCTCCCTGCGCTCAACTCCAACATCAAAGCCCACAATCTCTTCCAACTGGGCCTTAGACAGCTGGAAATCTAAGCCAGCACGCCAGCTTCCTGATTACCCGGACCCGGTTGAACTGCACTCGGTGCTCCAGACCCTTACCAATTTCCCGCCAATTGTGTTCGCGGGCGAGGCTAGGAAGCTTGAGGAGAGAATTGCGAGTGCTGCTGTGGGAGGTGCCTTTTTATTGCAAGGTGGAGATTGTGCTGAGAGTTTTAAAGAGTTCAATGCCAATAATATTCGAGATACTTTTCGAGTTTTGCTCCAGATGGGTGTTGTTCTCACCTTTGGTGCTCAAATGCCCATCATCAAGGTCCCTTGTCTTAAAAGTTTTTTGTTTTTTTATTGTTGGAATTCTTTTTTGATCAAATGGGTGCTTAGGTTTTGCTGCTTTGTTTCTGACCTCTTGCTAGTTGTTACTCTTTATTTTTAGTTTGTTTGTTGATCATAGGGAAAATCTGCTTGGCTTGGTGAAGATGGAGCATTTGTGGTACTAACGTATTTGGGACGTTTTTTTGTTGACTTCATGACAGGTTGGTAGGATGGCAGGCCAATTTGCAAAACCTAGATCTGACCCCTTTGAGGAAAAAGATGGCGTGAAGCTACCGAGTTATCGAGGAGATAATATTAACGCCGATGCTTTTGATGAGAAATCTAGGACACCTGATCCTCAAAGGTTGATCAGAGCATACCTCCAATCTGTTGGCACCTTAAATCTCCTTAGAGCTTTTGCCACTGGTGGATATGCTGCTATGCAAAGAGTGTCACAATGGAATCTTGACTTTGTAGAACATAGTGAGCAAGGAGACAGGTAGTCCTGAGTTATTTCCTGGGTTTATAAGTTATTATCTGTTGGTTAGATTTTTCTTTACCCTCATAGCTAGTCTACAACTTAAGGAATATGTTTTTAACAATGGTATAGGGTCACAAGAACTAGGTCACGCATGATGTTGGTGATACCTCGTTCATTTTTCAACATATATAATTTTGTGACTATGCACAATAATGGCCAAAATAAAGAACTCCCAGCAGCTAGGTAGAATCCAATTTTAGAAGCATTTTCTGTTAATAAGATTTGTAAACTTGATTGGTTATCAACTGTAGTCACATTCTATTAGCCAACCAAATCTCCAAGAGTAAGATTGGCCATAAACACATTAACATTTGGAGTTCTTAATTGTAATTTAATAAATGTGCTTGTAACAGATTCATGGAACTTGCACGGAGAGTTGATGAAGCTCTTGGCTTCATGGCTGCTGCTGGCCTCACTATAGATCATCCTGTAATGAACACAACAGAGTTTTGGACCTCTCATGAGTGCCTTCATTTACCATATGAGCAGGCTCTAACCAGGGAGGACTCAACAACTGGCCTCTATTATGACTGTTCTGCTCACATGCTTTGGGTAGGTGAGAGGACCCGGCAGTTGGATGGAGCACATGTTGAATTCCTACGTGGTGTGTCCAATCCTCTTGGCATCAAGGTAATAATGGCTATTACAATCTCTTACTATTTGAGATGCAACCTAATACTCCCATACAATTTGTAATTATGATGTTCTTTGGTTGTAAATGGTCAAACAAACATGATTTTTGTGCGAGTGGTTTATCAGGCTTGTGGCAACTGTAGCACCTGCAATTATTCTTTGACGAGAACGATTATTTTGATTGCTGAGAAGACTTGAATTTTACCTCAAAACATAGGCTCACTTTTACTTAAAAATGTGAAAATTCGCTTGTCCATACCTTTAACCCTACTTGGAATTCAAACGTGACTTGAAGAAGTGAGGACACTTAATCGTAGGCTTCACTTTTTTATCCAGCTTTGTTTATGAGCAGTCTCTGGTTTTAATTATGAGTACTGAGGCCTGTTTTTGATTCCTCTGAAACCACTTTACTGCAAAAACATCTCTGGTTAAAGGTTTATGGATCAGGGCATTTGAATTGATAGAGTTCGCTCTTTATGTGTTTCACTTAGCTTGAATTCCGTAATAACTTTCTCTTCTTTTAGTTTTTATTTTAATCTCACTGCAACTTCCTTTTCTTGGTGTCCCCCTTTGTGGTTTCTTGATGCCTGGACTTGTCACGCAGGTGAGTGATAAGATGGATCCAAAGGAGCTTGTGAAATTGTGTGAAATTCTTAACCCGCACAACAGACCTGGAAGACTGACAATAATTACCAGAATGGGAGCGGACAACATGCGGATTAAACTCCCCCATCTGATAAGAGCTGTGCGCCAGGCTGGGCTTATAGTCACATGGGTCAGTGATCCCATGCATGGTAATACGATTAAAGCTCCATGTGGTCTCAAGACAAGGCCATTTGATTCAATCAGGGTAAGAAATGAACTCACCAAACTCGATACTTCGTAACTTCAAAATGAATTGTGTGCTCATGATGGTGTTTTAATGGGAGGTATATTTACTCGTCTCAGGCTGAGTTGAGGGCATTCTTTGATGTCCATGACCAAGAAGGTAGCTATCCTGGAGGAGTCCACTTAGAAATGACTGGGCAGAATGTAACGGAGTGTGTTGGGGGGTCAAAGACCATCACTTTTGATGACCTCAATTCCCGCTATCACACACATTGTGATCCGAGACTGAATGCGTCTCAGTCGCTGGAGCTGGCATTTGCCATATCAGAGAGGCTGAGGAAGAAAAGGTTAAGAGCTGGTGATGGTATCCTTAGCGGACACAACACTGGTTCTGTAGCGTAAGAAGCCTAGCCCCATGTTTTGATTTGGTGCAATTATATTAGCGTGTTATGTTTTCAGTCTTTCTGCATCTGTGAACGTAAAGACTTTCTGTGAGACAAATTTTGCATTCTCTACGAGGCACTGGACCCTTCCAAGTTGTAAAACTATACTTGTTTGCTCCTCCCTTGCTCTCGCACACGCACGCATTCCACCAGGCACACTCTAGGCAGGTTTGAGTTTCAAACAGTTGCAAAAAAGTAAGTAGTGCGGCGCAGAAGCTTTATCTGAAGCAGCAGGAACGGAAGGAAGCCAGCACTTAATTCACTTCAACTTGAAATATTTTGTTATGGTAGACAACGCTTTCTGGCAACCTTTAGTCACTAGAAAATCAGGCCAGAGGTTTTCAACCCTCATTAGAAAACACTTCAGTTTTCATCTATTTTTTTTTTAATATAATTGATTTGTCAAAATATTCTCTCTCTTTTTGCAATTTTTTAGTGAATTTCTACTCTCTCAAAATTCAATGATGGAAAAATAATTAAAATAAATTTTGAGAACCAAAATAGAAAATAAAAAAAATTAAGGGACAAGGTTGTGAGTAAACAAAAAACACGAGGGACACAAAAATGAGATTTGTCACGTAACTATAACACTACAATAACGTGAGTAGTGGTTTTGTCTCTCATTGCATAGTGAATTATAGTATTATTCTTTCAGCAGATTTTATAATATATTTATAACTGTGATTGCGATTATAATAATAATATAAAAAAACTACAAAGAAAAATACTGTGGGCATGGACTTAATTTACTATTCCTTGTTTATAATTACTTTTTTTTTTCCTTTAAAGAGAATCAATGGGCTTGCCTCCTTTAGGGTAATTTGATCTTTGTATATGGTCCATTTATCATTATAAAATTTATAAAATTGCTTAGAAACAATTTGGTGTTTTTATAGATTGGAACAGTGAAAAGATAATACTACCTTTAAAAAACAAATATAAATAAAATGTTGTTGAAGGGTAGTTTTGTCTTATAAATCTAGCTATTTTTATTATATTTATGTTGATTTAGAAACAATTCAATTAAAACAAAATATTTGTCCTTCTTAAAAAAGTTATTATTAATACATGCGGATCATTATGATGGTCAATATTGGACTTTTTTGGTATTGTTATATTCTTCTTGACATCTATTCTATTTTATGGTGATCTTTGTGATATTCTGACCTTCGGTTTGGTGTTAATAGACTTTTATTTTTCTTTTTTTATTTTATTGTTACCGCAGTTTTCATGTGTGACATTTTATAATTTCAAATAAGTCCTTTAATTTATTTTTATTTAGATTTGATTTAAATTTTTCTAAGTATTGCTATTTTATTTGAAATGGTTTATAGATTTGAAATTATTTTTCAATCTCATCATTTTTTATTTTTTTGTGTTAGATTTGATCACTATTCTTTTGACTTTTAATCATCTTGTTTTAAACAATTTTATGAATCTAATGTTTTTTATGATTTCACCCCTTCAATTTCTTTTCCTATATGATTTTATCCTCATGTTTTTTTTTTATATATATTTTTATTATGATTTCATCCTTCAACATTAAATTTATTGGAAATTAAACTTATTAATTAAATATGAGTTTAGGATTTCATAACTTGCGAGTTTAGAGATTTAACCTAAGTTTAGAAAATTCACACAAGTTTTCTTGTTTTATTTTTTAAGCTATTTTTTTTTAATTTTATCTTTCAATATTTATTTATTTTTCAGTTTCTTCCTTGTTCAACTTTTCATCTATTATATTTGTTCTTAATTTTATAGGTTAGCATGGGTTAATAAAATATATTTTTATT
This sequence comes from Populus euphratica, assembly GCF_000495115.2. Taxonomy (NCBI): domain Eukaryota; kingdom Viridiplantae; phylum Streptophyta; class Magnoliopsida; order Malpighiales; family Salicaceae; genus Populus; species Populus euphratica. The sequence continues at coordinate 54,855 of NW_011500021.1, forward strand.
TTTTCGTTTTACTCCCTAAATTCTTTTTGTGATTTAATCCTTTGATAATATATTATTTCAACTATGTCAACATTTTTTTGTTTAAAAACAATATCATCATTTGAGTTATTTGAATAGGGTCATCAGTTCATTATTGACCTTTTAGGTTGAGCAAGTACCATTAACATTTTTATTATTTATTAACTTATATAATAATTGATTAATTTTATCTTATATAGTGGTCAAGGTTTATTTTCATTTTAAATATTTTATTACATGTAAAAAAATTAACGATACTTTGACATTTTAAATGTAGTAATTGGATCCGGCCTATAATGAATCATGGATCGTAGACCTAGTCATGTTACTATAGGACTACATTAACACGAATAATAATTTTGAGTTTGGTGCCATGATACGATTGTGGTTATAATAACTATAGCTAGGAAAAATTAAAATATTGAGTTTTGAAAAATTATAACTTGTATCCTATATTAACACAAATTTTTAAAATTATGGTTATATATAATACTCTTTATATCCTATAATTTGGTTGAAATTATTTTTATATATTGAATTTCGAAAAATTATAACTTGTATTCTATATCAATATAAAATTTCAAAATTAATAAAAAAACTAAACTACCCCATGTATATTATATGAGAAAATCACGGTCTCTCTCTCTCGCATTCTCCGTCTTTCCCTTTCCCCCCTCGCCAAACCCCAACCACGTTACTATTACATCACCTCACTGACAACCACCATCACCCAAGTCAATTCCACCCTAAAGCCACATCTCTCCTCCGCCACTCCACAACCATTCAAACCCTAGTCGATGCCACTGTCAACTCCTCATTTCTCTTCTTCACAATTTTGCAGATTATTTTGCATTTACTCGTTTTCTTTTAAGAATTCAACCAATTTTAAAAAGATAGTATCCCTTTGAAAATCTTGATGGGGTTGTGGAATTAAAGATCTAACAATGAATCAGGTCAAAAAGCTTGAACACGGTCAAATTCTTGACAGTAGCCTTTTATGATCTCTTACAAATGGCAAGCAACAATGACGTTCTTGACCTTGATTGTTTTGTGTAATGATCAGAATGCAAGATGGGGTGCAGCAAGACCCAGTACCATAAGCCATGCATGTTCTTAATTTTGTTAGAAGTGCTCGTGACGGTGTTGAAAAATTAGGGAGTTGTTCTCTCATCGAACAAAGAAGATGTCACTGACACCCAGGTAGAGGAAATGCAGACTACAAAAATTGGAGATAGAGCCAGTGATATCGTGGCGTGTGTTATCTGCAGTGGATAGATCGGGGCTGTTGGAAGATGAAGGTGACGACTGTAGTGTTGGTGGTGGTGTGGCTGTGTTAGGATTTAGAAAAGGGAGGAGGAGAAGAAGTTGATGGTGGTGGTAGAATTTTTTTATTTAAATTTAACGCTAAAGTTGTAATATTTAATATAAAAGGTTTTTTAGTTATTAAACAAAAAATTATATTATTTTATAAATAATTATACACATATATATTTTCTTTAACAAAATGCCAAGTGCTAGTACATTCCAAGACACAATATAATTTTTACCGGACCACGAGATTTTAGGACTAATTTTTTTTTTATATATATAACAATAATGAAACGTCATCGTAGTACAATAGTAACGTCCGGTGCTCCAAGGAAATGCGGTGGAAGTTTAATATGTTTTACAACTATAATTATAATCATAATAAGAATGCCATGCCACTGTAGCACAATAGCGGTTTCGATTAATGTGGTGTTATCAGCCCTCCTTCATTTGTTAATTTCAGGCCCAACTAACGGTCGCTATCCGGCCCAATTAGCTTTCCAACCACTTTTTAAGTGAACACACAGCACGACACCAGACACAGAAGCAGCGACCACCCCGTCTCCAACCCCAACGCTTCCGTACGCTCAGTGAGTAACGTAAGAAGTGGGAAGTAGGCGTGGGCGTGGGTAGTGGCGGAGTTGGTGCCAATTCCCTTGTTATTACTTACTACGATTGCCGACTAGTCTGTCTCACTGTGCGCACTTCACACTCACCCGCCCCCTCGCGCACGCTAGCATCATCTCCATCCCCACCCCCACCCATTCCCACTTCAGGCGGTTGCCCCCTCATAAACACTTCCTCCCTCCCTGTACCTCGCTATGTCTATTATAACAACAACAGAAGCCACCAATTTCCCATTCTCTCCTTCTCCTTTACTAACCCACGCCTCTCCTTTCCTCTCCTTGTCATCCTTCACACATCACCACAACCATGGAAACAACGCTTTCTTGTGCGACTCCCAAGCGTGTCCCGCCGCCATGCTGGACCCAAGACGAGTCACTTGCCCTAATCAAAGCTTACTGTGACAAATGGTACTCCGTCAACCGTGGCAACCTCCGCGCCGCCGACTGGGAGGCCGTCGCCGCAGCCGTTCCACCTAAATCGTCCCTCCAGTGTCGCCACAAGATCGAGAAGCTTCGGAAACGGTACCGTGTGGAAAAACAGAAGTGCCTTGAGTACCCAGGTCGGTTTTTCTCTTCTTGGGATTTGTTCCCTTTGTTAGATTCATTGGAAATTGGGTCTCTGGGGTCCAAAGTGGACCAAGAAATCGATAAAGGGCATGGTGTTGGAGATGGGTTTCGCGTGAAAACGTTAGGAGAGAGGTATTTGCTGACTTCTCAACAGAATGGGAAAACCAATGGGGATTTGGACCCAGATGAGGATTTCGGTTTGGACCCAGATCTTGCTTTTCGGGCTACGAAATATAGCAAGGTTCACGGGGGCTTTAATGTTCATGGTGATTATGGAAGTGGGTTTGGTTTTAAATCTGTCGCTAATAAGAACTTGGTATCTGTTGCATTTAGACCCAAAGATTATGTTGGCTTTAAAGGGAATTTAACGGCTAATGTTGGTTTAAATTGTGATAATGGAGGTGAGTTTGGTTATAAAGTAGAAAAAACACAGGGGGATAGGAAAGTTACGCCCCAGGGAGTTAGATTGCCGGATTACAAAATGATTGCTAACAATTATGGCTCGTATGCTAGGGATTTTACTAAAGTTGTCCATAGCTATGGAGGGTTTCCGTTGAAGTTCTTGGGTGATGGAAATTTGGCGTTTCACGGGCTCAACCCGAAGAATTATAACACGATTGACGGGAAGCCCCCTCCTGATTTTTGTGATGATGATGATTACGTGGAGATTGACTGCAGAAATGATAAGAGAGATGAATTTGGCAAAAAAGTTACTAATGGCTGGAGTCACTCACGTACAGGGTTTAGGCCAAAGAATTGTGGCGCTATTGATGGGAACTCGATGTCCAATGCTCGATCTAGGGCCGTGAATGGGTCTGTGAATGTTGGGATGAATGGCATTGGTGATGGAGTTAAAAGAGAGACGGATCCGATTTCTTTGTTGGTGTCAGCAATTGAGCAGGCTACAGAGAGTTTTGTGAAGGTGGAGATGATGAAAATGGACATGGCCTCAGAGATTGAGAAAATGAGGATGGAAATGGGGTTGAAGCATAACCAGATGATACTTGAATCGCAGCAACGGATTGTGGATACACTTGCGAAAGCAATGCTGGAAAAGAAGAAGGAAAGGGAGAAAGTGGAGGTGCTGCCACCTAATTCAAGCAGAAACGGATATTCTCGGGTTCCTGCAGTGGATTTTGAAAGGATCGGTAAAAGCATCGTAAAAGAAGGCGAAGCTTGTTTTACCTGACTTTCAGATCAAGCGCAAGTCGTTGTTGTTTTTGTTTCCTGTTATTCTAGGATGAATCATTCTTTTGTTACAAAGTAATGTTTGCAATGATCCCATTCTCATCTGTAAATATTCTGCTACAGGATGCTAGATATTCTTTTAATCTCAATGAATGGTGCATCTGGTGGGTTTTTTTCTAGCTGCTGAGCACATCGATCACCTTGTTCTTACTGTTCTGATCGTGACAATCGTAAGAAAATGGAAGTGAATGATGGCTATAAAATCATATATTGAAACAAAGAAGAGCGGGTTGTGTGCCAGTGGTGGGCCAACGGTAGTTGGCTCGGTCAGACCAAACAGAGACGAGGACGAGGGCTTGGATTTAAGGGTTCAAATGAGGTTAAATTGCTTGTTATAATTATAGTTTATTTATTTATTTACGGGGATATCCATATTAATTTATATATATCATAATTATTATAATTAATTTCATGGTTCACTAAATATGTGTATTAAATATGTGTATGTATCATAATTAATTTTACAGTTCACTAAATATTTTATAAGTTCAATGAGTATATAAAATATTATGAGAATGATAGATATGCACAATAAAACTTAAACCTAAATATTAAAAAAGGGAACGAACATTTATTTCATAGAAATTTTATCTTTGAATTTAATTATGTTTTTGTGGTAAATTAGATGACCAAGGTGACTGATGGGGGTAATAAGAGCTTACTAAGAGTCGGTTATATATATAGTTTAATTTTATTGGTTGACTCAACCACAAGTACTTTCTATTGGTTGGTTTGTATGTAACTTAATATCGGTTAGGAATGAACATTGTTTGATACCCCGAATATAAAACTTCATATTATAAATTAATCCAATTATTTTAAAAAGTTCATTTGAACTCCAAACTTGTAATTAAGCCATAAAAAAAATTCATAATTCGCATCCAAAACTATATAAAATAAAATAAAATAAAATAACATAAAGAAGACCATGTAAAAAGTGATATTCATTCTATTTACAAGCGCGAATACCGAATGCCCCTAGCAATGAGTGGATACCAATATTAATGTTTATCTTAAGAAAATCCAGAAAAGTTTTTCGGTTATCCAAGGCTCCATTATAGTGTTATTAAGCTATTCTCCTAGCCACCTTTGGGTGTTGCTCGTTTTAAAACCCATGCCAAGTCGCGGATGGGATTCTTAAATTATTTTTAATATAGTATAATAATAAATAATGTTATGAATGTGTTTTATTTTATCATTTTGAAATTTAGAAAAACATAGATATATTTATGCTTAATAAAATAAATTTAATAATAATTGAATCCATTAACTACATTAATATACATAGCACCCAGTACTTTTCTTTTGAATTTATGCATTTTTATTTTTTATTTATTTTAGAGGTTGTTTTTTCTCATCAAGAACAAAAGTGTTTTTTTAAACAATACATCATAGAAATACAATTTATTTATATAAAATATAAAGAAAAAAATAAAAATCACAGTAATATTTTGAAACATTATAAAATATATAAAAAATGAATTTTATTTAAAAAATGATAAACAAAAAAATAAAATAAAATCAGAGAAAGAGTAATAAATCTAAACTAAGATAAATAATTAATGTAAAATAAAATATACATACAAAAGAGGGAGGGTATTAATTAAAAAATTTACAAAAAATAATAAAAAAATAAAGAGAAACTAGGCCCATGCACTTTGCCCAATACTCAAGCCTAGACGCACTTGCCTCTAAACCTAGGTCCACACAAGTGAGTTTATTCTTTTTTTATAATATTTGATTTTAAAAAAAAAATAATACAAATGACATGTTGTTTTCCATATCAAATTCTGACAATATAGGGTAAGGCTAAAAAATAAAATTGAGGTATTTGTAGGTATAAAATTTTATTTTTAATCTGTTTCAATGCAAAAATTTAAGAAATATTTTAGAAACCTCTACAAACCAATTTTTTAACGTAAAGCACGGTATAAAAATATAAAATTAAACTGAAAAAGAATTCTCTTTTAAGCATGATATACATTCTTAAATAAGATGAAAGTGAGAAACTATTGTTATTAAAATTTTTTCACTGAATGAAACACCTTGATACCAAATTTTTTGAACTTAAAGAATAAAAAATAAATAAAATAAACTTTAAAATAAAATAAAAATGGTAACAAAACTCAGGATTAGCCAAGCCTTTGCTCCTTGTTTCACACGTCATTTCTCTTTCTTTTAATTAGGTACGTTCAGTCCTAATTTTATATAATTAGACTATAAAAGAACTCAATGGAAAGGGAAAAAATTGAAAAGAAAAGTACCAGATAATTCATATGAAACCCTAAATCTTTTAGAAATTTAGTTAATAAGATTTAATACCTAATTAACAAATGAACAATTATGATGATGAACCTGCTCCCCTGCATTAGAGGAGGAAGGGGAAAATCAAGATAGATATTATCATATCATGTCATGTCATGCCTTCCTCTTTTCTTTTCTTTTTTTCCGCCACACGCATGCTGTTCTTGGCTTTGCTTTTGCACTCTGCATGCTATTAAAGTACCTTTTATAATATGATTAATTAACCATATATGCATCTCCATTGCAACTGGGAAAATACTCACGAGAACTTCGATTATTAATCTTGAATTTAAATGTAGTAACTCTAATTAATTACCAAAATAATTCCTTATATTCTCAAGGCATGCATGCGCCCTTATTTTATTTTATTTTATTTTACAGTTAGATCATATCTTCGAACTGGGTTTTTCTTCACGCATTGATTTTTTTTTTAATGTAATCTAATTGTCAAGTATAATTAATGAGAAATTATCATGCAGACATAGTTTATCATTTAGTCATGAAAAAAGTCAAGCAGAGACTATTATGATATAGCATTTCACAGGATTTTATCTGTATATCTTAATTATATATATTTATTGGCTTGATTAATCCATGATCAATGATATAATAGATTAAATATCTACCTAACAATCTCTCCAATTATCCATGTTAAAACTAAAGAAAATCATGAAAACTACACTCCTCCTTTTAACTATAGCTCTAAGCTGTGGATCTTGCAGGTTAACAGAAGAAGGGAATGAGTGTGTGTGTGTGTGTATCCTTAATTAATCATGAAGCGAGAAACCCTAGATTAACTATAGGTTAGGCTTTGCAGGTTCCGTTGTGGAAGCAAGCTAATCATGTCTCCATTATGAACAGGATACTAATTAAAAGACGTCAAGTCTTGTCATATTGGATGAAGTAGCTGCTAGTACATGACAAAAATGGAAGAATGCTGGCTTATACTTTTCCGAGAGGTTGTAAAATATTGTATTATTCAAAATGATCTCATTCATCCCCTCCACTCCTCAAAGGAGCATGTTCTTTCAAATATATGATGGTTGCATCACCATGACAAGTAGAACAATAAAGCGAAAGTGCTCAACCACATAAACATGAAGCTATGTGAAAATCTCACTGCCATACTTGTATCTTACAAGTGTTGAAGTAAACTCAATCTAGAAAATCAAGGAAGGCAGCCACCAGCTGTCACCGCCCAGCCACCAACCGATCAGCCGCCAACCGCCAGCCACCGGCCGCCGGCCGCCTTCACACCGTCGACCAAAAACCACCCTCACACTTGAAGGC
>NW_011500021.1:62720-95387 GCF_000495115.2 Populus euphratica
TTTAAAGCCACCACAAGTGGTTTCTCCCACCAACAACAAGAACTCTAAACTTAAAGACTCTCTTAAATTAAAATAATACTAGGTATAGAATAGATAATCTTCTAGAAATCATTTCATGTTTCAACTCACACACAAGTATGTTATTACTGATAAACCTCGAGTTGACAAGTTTTTTCTTGTAATCTGACTCTTGAAAGTAATCACTCAACCACCGAGACGGCGTGCAAAAATGTATTCGTGGGAAAAAAAAAAAAAGAACAAAAAGGAGAAAATTAACCTCACTCCCATGTATTCTTTCCTTTACGTGGTCACTAATTCCTTTTCTATTTATAATTTGTCCAGTGTTTTCATGACAAGACAAATGACACCTTCGTTTTTGCTCAATAGGATTTCCATGAGATCTATACACATTACATTGTAAGAATCCAAAGAAGCTGAGAAGAGTGCTTAATTAAAAGGATAAAAAAGAGAGAAAATAAGAAACGACAACAAAGAGTTTTTCTGGTCATAGAACCTGAATGTCTAGCTTGGTTTGTTGGATTGATGGGTGGTGTGAAATTTCACCAACTCCTACTTCCATCTCTTCAGCTCGATAAGTTGAGTGAACACCATATAGAACATAAAACAAGGTTATAAAGAATGCCCATATACCAAACCTTTGGAAGGACATGGCCTTCAGTGTGGTCATGAGGAAGACATTGAGGAATATTGATGTTACGGCCGGCCATGGCATGAATGGCACTGACCACTCTTCATTAGGTTGGCAAACGGAAGGCACCATGTATTGAAAGAAAGCTGTGATTGCAATCATGAATCCACCAAGTACTGGTAAAGCCCACCATCGCTCGTCAAGTTTCCAGGACATAGAGAAGCCAATTGTAGTAGAAGAGAGAAGGACAAGGAACAAGAGGGTTTGTGAAGGAGGGTTGTGGCTAATGACAACATACCGACGATAGATGAGAGCATTAGCCACCATGTAGAACACCAAGAGTGTGCTGATGGAGATCATTTCAAGAATTATGCTGAGTTCGGTAAAGAGTGCAATTGAAGCTGTGCAAAGACCTAGAATATCATGAAAACAGTACAGAATATTCAGTATACTATTGGATCCCTGATCTTTCCCTTTTCTTAATTTCGTTGGATTAGCCTACGTTTTTTTCTCTATATGAATATAGCCTAGTTAAAATAGGGAGAGATACAGATGAAGAAGATTTATGAATTAAGAAAGTGGATTGGATCGACTTCAAGTCTGATTAAAATGGGAATATTTCACTCTTTAGTGCTAGCTATGACTCATAGGGGAAGCTAGCAGAAGGAATTACTTACCCAAGAAGAGCGTGGCATTCAAAGGGGTGCCTGTGGAGGGATTCACCTTGGCGAACCAAGAAGGCACAAGCCGGGCCCTTCCAATGACACAAAGGTATCTAGCTTGGCCTAACATTGCAACCAAGAGAGAAGCAACAATTCCCAAACTTGCTCCGGCCCCAACCACATTGCTTGCCCACTTCCACCCGATCTTTTCGAAAGCGACAGAAAATGATGCATCTTTTTCTATCTGCAAATGATTTGGAAGGATACCTAATTATTAGGATATTTATGCACTAAAAGAGGATTATGATGTCTGCAATTTTGACTAAAAACTTCAGTAAGAGATAGATTCATTACCATATTAAAAGGCACCAACAAGCATAAAGATAAGGCCATGAGGCAATATAGTCCGGTGACAATGAGAACAGAACCTAAAATGCCCACCGGAAGGCTTTTTGCAGGGTTTTGGATCTCTTCTGCCATGGTTGAAACCGAGTCGTAGCCAATATAGCTGAAGTAAACTATAGCTGCTCCATCAAGAACACCCTTGACACCGAAAGGAGCAAGCCCTCCTGGCTCAACCAAGTTCCTGGCACTCCCTTTGGAGAAACCAACAATTATAATGAATCCGAAGAAAATCACATGGAAGACTGTCATAGTAAGGTTCAATATGGAGCTTTTCTTTGTGCTGCAATCCCAAAAAAGAAAAATCCATCACTTTCAAAATCCCACTAACCACTTACTTCGGAAAAAAAATTTCAATCAGTACTATTAGTGATGGTTACAGAACCAATAGAAAAAAAAATAAAACATTACCTATACTAATTGTAACAAAAACAATATAATATTAATCCTGCCTAAAGCCCCTATATATATATATATATATATATATAATGGAAATGATTCATCATTCATATTAATCCAACTCTAAGACATAATTGTCTAGATCCACTAGCAAGTAGATGATAAGCGAAATGGCCACTTAAACCTTTCCGGCGAAAGATCTAGCTAGCGACATAAATTTACAAGCACCATGATTAATATATAAGAACATCAAACACTAGTCGATCACAAATAAATAAATAGATATGAAGCAAACAAAACAAAGGTAATAAGAGATCAAACCTATAGCAAAGACAGAGAGTAAGGAGAAGAATAAGAGCCACAGCTGGAAAATCCAACATATTGTAACCCTCTGCTACTCCATCCACTTCAATTCTCCATGAGCTTGGGTTCTCCCCCACAGCATGGCACAGATATTCTGTGAAACTTCTTGCAACCGCAGCATTCGATAATACATATTCCATTAGTATATTTGCCCCAGCAAAATAACCTATAAACTCTCCTGTGTCATATGAAAAATAAGAACCAAAATGACGTTAATACATTATATATAGATATATATATCGAGAAAAAGAAAGAAACAATTCTAACAACATCATTAAAATCCTAATGCCTGTCTATCAAGATTATTAATGGAGAAAGTAAGAAAGAGTTGTGCTGTGAATTATTGATACCAAAGGTCACTCTAAGATAGCTGAAGGCCCCCCCAGCAACGGGAATCTGAACAGAAAACTCAGTGTAACATAGAGAAGAAAAGAGGGCTGATATTCCAGCAATGATATATGAGATAAAAACTGAAGGGCCAGAGATTTTAAGGGCTACAGGGCCAGTGGTAACAAAAACTCCAACACCAAGCATCCCTCCTATACCAAGAGCTACCAAGTCATACCACTTGAGCTTCCTCATCATGTCTGCACCAGACCTTAGCCTAACTTGGTTAAGCTCCTGGTCAGGAGTCCATGTAGCTAGCATTCTTTTTCTAAGCCTGTGAGGGGTTTGAGAGAGGGACTTGAGATAGTTAGAGAAGGAAATGTTTGTGGGTGTGGATTGAACGGTTGCCATATTGCTAGCGAAAGAAGAAGAGAGTGTTTTTTGGCTTTCCATGAGAATTGCTTGGGGGTGAGGGTTTTAAAATATGAAGCTGAGGGAGGATATAATGCTAGATTCTTTCACTAATGTTGTTGGGGAGCCCAAATTGGTGCCCCTGCTGGCTTTATTGAAAATACCTAGTTGCCCATTGAGATAATGGGAAATGTCCAATATAGCCTTTCACAGCTTTTGAGTGCCCCAAGACCCCAAAGAGGCTGTTCAGCCATGGAAGCATGCAAGAAAAAAAAAGGTAGAAAAAGGCTCAGCCATTTTGAAAATGAGATTGTTAAGAGGAATCACAATGTGATCAGAAGGGCCTAGCTTTGACCTAATCTTTAAGAATTTCCTCATCTGAAACTTTGAAAAGATGTGGCTAAAGATCCCTTCACTGCATACCCATATATACTCTGTTAAAGCAGCTAAAGATCTCTTCACTGCTAGCTCTCAAGAACATTTGGGCTTGATTCCTCAACACAGAATGTCGCAGTTGCAGTGCCTGCCGTTAAAGTCAAACACGTGTGAGTGCAGCGTTGTCCTAGTCTACGATGCATTGATTTTTTCTTTGATTATTTTTACCCATATGCATGATTTTATGATACTTTAAAACAAGAGAGATAATATACTGCTGCTTTTTTATCCTTTCACGGATATTCGAGCTAGGACTCCAGTACTCAAGAACAAAACTCATACAGTTCTTGTAAAAGAAATGATTGTTTAAAATCTCTAAGGTTTGAGTATGATAATGGTTTTCCTTTGATATTTAAAAAATTATACTCGGGTCAGTAGAAATCTGGTGAAAAGACTAAAATATTTGTGCAAATCATATTATTTAAAATCATTTGTTTTATTCTCCATTTATCTCATCTTCTTCTTTCTCTACAAATCGATCAGGAGCGAAAAAAATCAACCATAAATTGATCAAATCCAGCAAGCCCATGCAACAAACACATCTTCTCTGCTAGATTTCTTGTTAAAATCTTTTCTTTTCTTTTCTGGTAGTAACGCATTGTTAGGCATGATGAAACCCTAACCCTAAACATCGATTTATAAAAATTGAGATGTTAAAATTCACACCAACTGCAAAATTGTTTTGTTAAATATTGATTATTTTGTATCCCAAACAAAACCCTTATCAAAATTCCTAAAAAACCCTAAAATTTTTAGATGAACCATCAATCCCAAAGGAAACGCTAAAAAACTTTTTATGTTAAATCATAATGATTTAGAATCCTAAACACTAATCATGATTTGTAAATGAATTTGTATTGTTGTCAAAACTCTAGAAAAAGCTCTAAATATTTTATTTGTAAGTTGTTATTTACTTGATGAATTCAAATCCTAAATTTCTAATAGTTAATCATCTTTGTTTAATCTTTTTCTTAGGTTATATAATGTCAAATTTTGTGATGCATCATGATAGTAACAATTAAGTTTAAGTAAATTATGGCTCTAACTATATATTATACATAGACCTATTGTTTATGTGAAAATAAGTGTTCAATATTAACTTTAAAGGATTTATAATTTAAAATGACATGGACAATGAAGTTTTTTATGATGTGTATATAAACTTCTAACGAACCTCTTTTTCAAACTTCTTTAGATTTATTATGTTAAGCTTTTTTTTTTTCCCTTGTTACTCTCACTAGGCCATGGGGATAATCTAATAAAATGAATTCTTTTATATTTGAAAGTTATTTGATAGAAAATGAAGACATCTATATCATATAGCCAAAGCCTATCTAAAATGAAATGCATTATATCTATCTATTGGAGTTACAACACATCAAATCTCATTATGGTAATCTATAAATTTGATAAAGAAAAGACATATCTCCTTGATTTAAATTGAAATGTTGTTAATCCATAAACATTGTAGGGTTTAAGGTGAGAGGTATAATTTAAATCTAAACGGGCTATATCATGATAAGATACTCCATTGATACAACTTACATTATCTATAATGATCTTCCAACTTTTATCGCTAAAATTAATTTATGTATAAAAAGTAACAATCATTATCTAATCTTTGATTCGTTTAGATTGTTTTATGGCACAATTAACTATACTTAATTTAGTTATCTTAAATCCTACCATGTTTTACTCCATCTAAGTACATATTGATTGCACACAACTTAGTATATATATTGGATCATTCTCATTCTTCTTATCTAAATCTTGAAAATGCATCGGATAAAATGTATACACTTGATGACCATAGTTGTCCTTTTCACATATATCCTCTTGCTTCTTAGTGAATAAGGTTTTATTGGTACAATTAGTTATGACATGACCAAAATCCAAATATCTAAAACACTAAATCCCTTAAATCATATTAGGTAATTTAGTGAGAATACATTTACCCTTTTTCTCTTTAGAAACCCAGGGAATATTAGGATTGGTATTACTAGATAAAACATTTAACAAAGAATTATTATTTTCAAATTGAAACTTCCTAGGGAAATACTAGGGGTCTTAATATTTCATCCATTGACTCTTCATGACCAACTCATTGTCTTACACTGAGATATAAGCTTGGTCAAGGGTAGACATATCTCAGAGTATAACCTCTCTTCTAATATCATTATCAAGCCTTTAAAAAACCTACATAGAGTCATTGCATCATCCTTTTTTACAACACATCTCATCTTATACTCATTGAACTATGCCACATATTCATTAATAAACTTATTTCCTTGCTTAAAGTTGTTTCATTGATTTAAAAGTATTCCTTTATAGGATCAATGTAAGTATTTCTCTTATAATTTCTATTTTATCTCCACATAATTAGTAATGTAGGGTCATGTCTTTTATCTAAATACTCTTTAATACTTTTTCAATAGAGTTAAGCGATTTTACTAAGGTTTATCTTTGTAAACCTAATTACTTTTTAATTCTTAGATAAGTGATATATGTTATGAATCCACCTAGTAAAAATTCATGGATCAAGACAATCATTAAAATCTAGGGCCTATGTTTTGATATGTTTTATGAACCGATCATCAAGGTCATCATAGATATCGTGGTGCTAATGATTATGGCTATGTTATGGTGTTTATTGTGAATTGGCATATGATGATATTGATAGTTATTGTTGGAATGTTTGTTATCATTAGATTGTCTTACTTGAAAAGTCTTTATGGACTTAACTCTTTTGGAAAGGTTAGTGATTTGATTAGAAAGGTCAGTCATTTGAGTGCACATGAGTTGTAATTGCTCTTCCTCTAAGGCAATTGCTAGGAGTTGGATTTATGGTAAGTGTGAACTAAGAGCTAGATACTAAAAGACCACTTTATAAATGTATACAATACTAGTCTAGGACTATGGGTGAAATCACAAATGATTCGTGTAAGTAAAATGCAATACAAAAATAAAGCTAATATTTAGTTATTTATTTGTTTCAAAGATAAATCAATAATAAAATACACTAGAAAGATCACAAGCATGCAATGTTTAACCTCTTAATATAAATGGGTAACCAAACACAATGTCATGATTTTCCACTAATCTCATAAAGCTTTATAATTAATAATTTTCCACTAATCTAAAAAAGCTTTGTAATTAATAAAAGACTATATGTTAAATATAAATGATGAAATAGGCTAATAAGAAAAGATAATATATAAAAATATAAGATGAGTTTTTTTTTTGTAATTTTATTGGCACAAAAGTAATATTAATGATAATTATAAATTACAAGTGCAAAATAAGAGCAGTAAAATTCAACAAGCTGGGAGGTTGAGTGATCTACCACCTTTATTATTTGACAATTATGTCATGTTAGTTGGATCATTGTTGTTGATGTAGGTAGAACCGCTGATGTAGTGTTGTATCGACTTACTTGTTTAGTGATATCATTTTTTTAATCAATATAGAGCAAAAAAATTACAACCAAATAAGAAAATGCTTTAATTATACGACAATAAGATCGTGAACTCCTATGTGTGATCAGGTATGGTTAGAGGTAGAACCTAGTGACATGAATTTGTTGTTATTGGAAGGAACTCGTGGCTACTGTGAATGAAATATCGGGATCATAGTTTTTAAACCTAACCCGCTATAATGATCAAGTCATGGGTCAGATGGGTTGACTTGGGTTGACTCGAGTCAACCCAAAAAAATCTCTCTCTAAAACTACACGACCTCTCTCTCTCTCTTCTAGTTTCTCATGCCTAACCACAGCACCTGCAACTCTCACATCCTCTATTATCTCACATCCATCAGGATGAGTCTTGCATCTATCTTCTCTTCTCTTCGTAAAAAACCTATCCTCTCAAAAGCAAGTAAGCCAAATATCTTATTTAATTTAAGGAGTGAATCACATAAGCTAGAAAGAATCTTCTTAATGCTTTCATGTCTAAATCCATACCTCTTAAGCTGTTGCAATAGCAAGCACATATAGTAAGTCTTTATTTGCTTGTTCAGGTAAATAGCATAAGTTAAGGAAGGGGTATTTATTTCAAGAGATAAATTTTTAGATTTTCTTCTCCAAAGGATTGTTTCCTTGAGATGCTAATAATCGAGGGTAGAGAATCCTTAGCCCAACTTCTTTATCTTAACTACTGATACTGTCAACACACTCTTTAGGTCAGGTCTCAGCCGGGTTTATCCTGATTGACTGGATTTCGAGTCGACCCGTCAGGTTGATCGAGTTTCGTAGGGCCAACTCCCTAGTAGGTTTTTACTTAGACCCGGACCGATCCCAAGCCCGAGTCTACTAGGTTCCAAGTCGACTCACCAGTCTAGTTCGGGTTTTAAAACTATGTTGAGGATTTTTTAGAATGATATACATTGGTGGATTTATAGCATGGTTTTTATGGATGTTGAACTGATTTTTTGGTGTTAATTAATCTGAATTTTTGTGTTGATAGGCTAGGTGATGTGGTTGTATTGACTTTGACTCCTAATTTGCTATATTAGCTGATGACAACTAATGGTATGGTTATGACTATTGTTCTAAATAAGAGTTGGTGGTTAGTTTGTGTCGTTACTAGAGCCTGAACCTAGTGGCATAGGCTTGTTGCTCATGGTGGTTGTTGAAGATCAATTGTCATGAATGATTTACATTAGCAGACATTGAGTTTAATGTCTTAATGATGGTTTTATTAATGATAAAAAGATTGTTTGGGTTATAATAAGTGGTGGTTGAACTAGTTTTTGGTGGTTTTGGATGATGGTTGGTTGATGATGGTTGTTAAGGAAGATGAATAATGTGGCTTGGATTTTGAAGCAAAACTTTATCAAGAACATGTTTGGCTGAGATTTTTTTTTTGTTGTAAATATCAAAAGGCTTTCCACAAATTATAGGCACAAATTATAGGCACAATTAAAAGCTCTTGTTTTAATATCAAAGTTGATGTGAGACAAATAATAATTAAAAAAAACTAACAAAAAAAAGAAGGTAAAAATATATAAAGTATGATTTTTTAAATGTTTGAAAATAATTATTATTGTGCTAGAACCTTGGAAAAAATCTAAGCAATTTCTTCTAAAAAAACGAAAGCACAGGTATTTAACCTTTTAATATGCATGATTTCTCAAATAGAATAAACAAATGATGTGAATAATTATGAACTTAGGTGATCTCTCCTCTCGGAGTTTATATTTCGAATGAAGTGTATCTGCAATTGAAGTCAACAAAACTCACTTGCACTATATATACTATTAGCTCATGCTTGATCATGCCATTCAATATTCTCCTATGTATATTTAATATATCAAGTTTCTCTTTGCATGCACTCATGGGAACTTCCTCCTTCCTCAACCCTAGCTACTTTACAAAGTCACTGAATATTAGCTAGTAATTAGTAATCGGTGGTTTTGAGATTTCTATCTGGAATCCAACCAGTCGGTCCATACAATTAAAAGTTAGCATTTTTTTAAGCATCTCGAATATCTTTTGCCGCGATGTGCTTAGTTATCAGATTTTGGCTTCACACACACACACGCACACACACACACTTGAATATTGTACGCATCCCCCGTGGCTCTATAGGGTATAAACCTTGTAGTAATTGTACCTTTCCTTCTTCGGCTGTGGAGACCATACAAACAACTCTGATTTTATCCCCTCCCTTTTCTTAATTTTCTCTTATTCAGTCTATATATAGAACTGCTTCTATAAAACAAAAAGGAAGAAGAGGTATTTGAGAGAAACTTCACGTAACTTTGTGTAAAAGAAAGCAAAATGGATGGGGATTTGGGAATCACTTGTGGTAGTTGACGCTTAGAGGTGATATTGGTGCAAATTTTATTAAAAGCACAAGTGGGATGCAGGGAGTTTATCTTGCTTCACACACTCTCTCTTTAAAGTCTATCTTTTATCATTAATTATTATTTTTTCTTAGAATCAATATTCTGAAGTCAAAAGCCACATTCCTTGGCGTGAATCAAATTCAAATGTTCTTGGCAACGACCTTCATGGGATTGCATAAAATCCATCTGCATATCCAACTAATTGGTAAGTGGAAGGACCTGTGAATCATTTGATTTCACATCCGTGATTTGAGAGCATATATGAAGAGATTGTTCCCAAAAAAAGAAATTCTTGGGATTTATTGAGTGGCCAAAATGTGCTTTGTGTCACTATGAGAGGCCTGGGTATCTTGCCTCCATTGGGACCATCCATATATAATCCATATGGCACACCGATTGAGAGATGGCATGCTGCTGATCTGGTTTAAAGGCAACTATCCAAATTCAATGCCAATCATGCTCTCGAAGTGTAATAATTCATGAGAGTCATAAAGTGGATATCGTTTGCTATAGATCTAATTTATGGAGGACAGGTTAATTTATGAACCAATTATATTGCTAATTAAAGCACGCCATCACCTTCATGCCTTGTATTGCTAGCAATTCTATAGATGACACCCTCCTTTTTTTCTTTTTTTCTTTGTGATGTATGCTTATGTTGAGTGTGTTTGTGTTGTTAGGCTTTTACTTTTATATTTTTAGTGGTAAATTTCTTCACTAAAAACATACAAAAAACAATAATTTAAACACACAGTACACTCTTTCTTTGATCTGCCTAGTTATAATTAGTTACAAGAAAATTATGTCTCCTTGCAAACCATTGAATTGCCCCCTGGATAAAAACCCATTCAAGATCCAAGTTGCTTCTCCACGTTCCTCTTTCTCTATTTGTGCACATAGATTTTATGCTCATGAATCATTATCATGCCATTGGTTTAACAGGATCTAATATCAAGAAGACATAAGATTAAAAAAAAATTAAAAAAAAAAAAACAGAACACATTTTCATCCTCACCTTCTTCTTCTTCTTCTTCTTCTTTTTTAGACCTATTTTATATTGTTTTGGGGGTTAAAAATATATTTACTTGGTTTCTAGATTTTATTTAAAATGTTTTTTTTTTTATTCAAGAACCTAAAATTTGATTTTTAGTCACTAGAGTGGCTGGTGATTTAAATTGGATGGCCATGCGTCATATTTTTTTTTTTTTTAATTAAACAGATTTGGACAAGTGATGTGTCTTCGTCCAGTTAAAAAAAAAATCATTTGTGGAGGCCAATCCTCCTAGGCCTAACACTTTTACTTTACCCTTCAATTTCCAGTTAAATCTTTATTTACTTTTCCTTACAAATATCTATTTTACTATAACAGAACTAAATAAAAATTAAATTTAAAAATGCCCAAAAACAAAAACTAATTAGACCTAAAGAAACAGATTCCATTTTCGTTTTTTTTATATATATATATAAGTACTAGCTAGCTGACTTGAAATGGAGACAATTGTTTTTCTGAAACTTGTGTGTGCGCACTCTCAGCCATTTATCTTTAAACTAATCAAAGGAACTTCGAGTCATACATTAATCACATTAATTTAAGGTACAATTAACTGAGATTGAGATACATTTGGAGCCATTAAGCCGCGATAATTATAAAGATTATATTGTAATAAGCATATTCACGTGACTAAAATAAGAGGAGAGGGGGTCAAGACTCGAGAGAGAGTGGGATTTCTTTACAAAGCTTTTTGTATGTGATTGGTAGAAAAGTTGCACTGAAGGACACAGGAAGCACTCGGAGCCACTCTAGCAGTACTGTCGACAGAAAAGAAAGAAAGACTTTTGACACGTCTAATTATGCTAATGGAACCTTCACAATTATGGCCATGCATTATGTGAAAAGTGCTTTGTTTTATAATCAGAAAGAGACAATTCACTTAAACAGAGGAGTGGAGATAGCTTGTAAATTAAAGAGTGATCACCCGTGATATATATGAACATGAAGGTATATATATATTGCATGGCTTCTTGTCTTAATTTTAGTATTCTTAATTAATCACCTTAATTATCAATATTAAGGTGATTGATTATGATACTATTCCAAAATAATGTTATTTTTTACATTAGTACATTAAAATTATCTAAAAATAATTAAAATTAATTTTAAAAAAATTAAAAATATTTAAAACTCCGATTAAAATACTACTCCAAACAAAAGGGCTATTTTACTCCTCGGGGACAGCTGCTGCATGCGCCACTATCCTAGATCCCAACGTAAAACACGACATCATATTTATAGTATATATGTTAGCTTACATAAATATATAGGGGAAGAGAGAGATAGAGTTGTGGTCTGTCTTCGACAAAAGTAAATTAATAGGGTAATTAAATTATATATAGTAAGTTAGCAACAACCATCTTCGATTTGATATTATTGCTGTGTGCTATTAGTTGTTTTGTTCATTATTATAATAATGTTTAATAATTGGCTCCTATATTATGTTTATAAATATTTAAAACAACTAGATAATATATGGTTAAATCTTATTGTTATACTTTTGAGATATAAAATAACCAATAAGAATTATAACATACTAGAAATAATTTAATAAATATATTTTTTATTGAATTAATTATAATCTCTTAAACTTGTGTGACATGTATCTATAATATTTTTCAAAATAAAAAAATAAATAAGATAATAATATATATATATAGAGAGAGAAAGATATCATTTCAATAAAATTAATGATACACATTCATACATACATGCACAACTCTCTCTATATATATAGAGAGAGAGTTACGTGAAATACATTTGATATATGTAGTTTTTTAAAATAGTAATGGAAGATTTTTCATTTTAATTAAAAGAATATATCTCACCATAAGCATTTGTGATTTTGCTTTGTTTCAAAAGCAAAATAGACACGTAATTTAATTTTGAATATTAATGAAATATTATTTAGAAATAAGTACAAACAGATGTGCTTTTTTATAATTTAGGAAATGATGGGTCGGAGAGCAAGGGTTTTGTTTTCTTTTTAGGTAATAATTTTGTCATAATTACGCGTGATTAAACTAAATATATATATATATTTATAATTTAGTAAGTTTTGTATAATTAATTAGGAGGGTTTTTTTTTCTTTTTAGGTAATAATTTTGTCATAATTAAGCGCGATTAAACTAAATATATATATTTATAATTTAGTAAGTTTTGTATAATTAATGAGGAGGGGTCCGATAGTCTTAAAAGATTTTCATAAATGCCTTGTAAACAAGCGTTTGAAAGAGTAAACTAAATGGGAATTACATGAAGAATTACTAGAGACATCGTACACTTCCCTTGCTATCAGAGCATGACTACACAAAATCTGGATTTAATTAAAGAAATCAATGGAGCCGGTGGATGATCGGGATTATTTATGGAAGCAGCATATGGATGGATTATTAGAGCATGCAGGCCAACTTTCACACAGATCATGTCACCTCACGCTACTCCACATTATATATATATATAATTTAGTAACTAATTAAGAGCAAATCTTTTTCCCATACCTGCAGGCCTGCTTGCCTTCTCTTTAATGCAAATGGCTTTCGGCCCTTATTTAATCGATTGATCAGACGCCCTTCACAGAGCTCATATTCATTAATTTATTTGTATAGATTAAGGGGAAATGACAAGCATGATCAGTGCAATTTGTTAAGGAAATGATTATAATCTCCATTGGCCGCTCATTCCCTCTGGTGTGCAATTAAAACTTAAAAGCCAATTACAATCTATGAGAATCCTACTGATCTAGAGGCCTCTCTCTTCTTTATTACTACTCTCATTAAAGTTTCATCAAACACTTGCAGCGAGCATGAAGATCATGGGTTTGATGAGACGAGTACATGTTATGATACAAAGAATGAATAAAGAAATGAGCACCACGGATTTCTCGATATAGATTGCTTAGTCCCTATACCATTAATGGTTTTGAGCATGATCAGTGGTATGCTTAGGCAAGCGTCCACCCCCCTGATCCAATAATTTTGCCAAGTACAGTTTCCAATTTGGGATAGGATAGGGCATCTGCCATTGGAATATTGATTTTTTTTTTTTTTTGAGATCCTTTGGAACATTAATGATACACTATGCTTGCTTAATCTAAGCTTTTAATTACAAATAAATTACTATAATCTTTCAATAGACAGATATTTCTCGCCTCAAATTTGTTTTCTATACTTAATAGTTATTTTCCTAAATAAATTTAAATTATCCTGAAGATTTATGCTTCAGATCAGTGATATCTGATTGCTTGACATTCAACCAGCCAACTCCTTATACTAATGTCTGGAAGTAGACTGGTAGTAGCACCCGGAATGGAAAGAATTAGGAGGGCATCAGTGTACAGGGGGTGCCCTTGTACTGTACTGAAATTAATATTGACGTTTAAAAAAGGATATATAGGTAAGCAAAATCCAGTGCATGCATCAACCACAAGGAAGAACAATGAACAATAGCAAATGGAGGTTAAGAAATTGAAGGTTTCGTACATGACAAAAGCCATTAACATGTAAACCAGAGAGAAAGTGGTGTGGAAAAGTAGTGCAATGGCAATTACGAATAAGCTCAAAATCACATCGGGCAATAAGAGAGAACTCGCCATTATAATAGGTTTGATGTATTTGTCCCTTACTGTATGTATTTCATCAAGTTGGCTCTTGTAACATTGGAAGATGAAGACATAAATCTAACTCAGATGGTCTGCCATCATTGAAAAGTGACCTAGCCATATGATCATTTTCTACTTACGATAAAGACCAAAGCAAAATCATAAAATAATCTTGGCATGATCCACGCGGCACTAAAGTCCCAATAATTTCCAATGAAAACTGATCCATTTGCGTTTTCTTGCATGCAAGAATATATAAAACCCTAGATTCGAATTAAAGCAAAGGCTTTCATGCTCTATTATAATAGCCATATTTCTCTCCCATTGCATCAACATTTCCACCTAGAAACTCGACGACAATGAGAAGGCAGAGAGCACCACGGACAGTGTTAATATGCACATAAAAACTTTTTGGGAAAAGAAAAATAAGACACGGATTTAAGGGGTGGAAAGCACAATTGTTTGAAACATGTACCCAGACATGTAATTTCTTTTGGGACCTATCCATTGAAAATAATAGTCTAAACCTTCATTAAAATTTACCCTTTAAGCGACTCTCTAAACTAATGAACAAAAACAATCAATTTCCACCCATTAATTTTACATGAAATTGACATATCCTTTCCATTTATAAATCATATTGGAAAGATTTCGTGTTATCATCCAAATGGTCATAAATTATAAGCCAATCATGTTTAGTTTTATTGTCCACCTTGTTATGTACACAAATTAGATACGTTAATGTCTCTAACTACTTTGTGTTGTTGTTTAATCTATGAGTGTTGTATAGTTGTGACTTGAAAAAAATTATTTTATAAAATATAAATTTATTTGAGGTTGATTCGGTATTTATATATGTTTGGTTAAAATGATGGTTTCAATTAAGATTGAATAAAAATAGTTTAATATATTTGGTTAAATATACTTTTCAAATTGAAGTTATAAAATAACTAAAAAAGATATATATTAATATTGATGGTTTTTAATTTAAATAGTGTAAATTTAACTACCACTATTACATCATTAAATAAATAATAGTTTTTATTAAATATTTTTTATTGTTACATTAATTTATCTACAATTTCATCATGTATGAAATTCATTTGATAAAGACTACAGTTTCTATGATTTTTTGAGCGTGCAACAAAATCATGTAAAATATTATCAGAAATAAAATTGAAATTACAATCAAATTCTGCAAATGCTACATCATCATGCGATCTTCTTCTAATTTATATAGTGTTATTAAATAATAATAAACACTATTTTTTCAAGTAAAACACAATTAAAAAAATAAATTTTTTTTACCAGGTCAAACAGGATATATGGTCCATATGAATAGTGAAATTCATCTGGCACTGTTCACTTCTCGTGCAAAACTACACAGATGTAAGAATAGGGAGAAATGTTTGAAGCAAAGAGCATGTTTGCTTTTGTCTGGCTAGATCGTCCGGAGAAAAACAGGGAAAGAGGGAACAAGAAAAAAGAAGTAGATCAAGATCAAAGAGAGAATGAAAGGACCTAGAGAACACAAAAAAGGTAAGAGATAAACGAAAAATGTGATAGGACATCTTCTGGTCAGATCATCAACATCATCTTCATCTCCAGCCTTCAGCACTAGGTGAGCCTTTCTTCCCCTGCTCACAATTTAATTACATATTTTACTATGCAGAGGGCGTGCATGCACAAATGCACTAGGAAGGGAGAAGCAGATGGATATTACTTTTAACTAACCCGTGTTTTGAACGTTAATTGTGATGGGTCCCGTATACAATAAATAGTGTTTGTTATTTTACCAAACGTTTTGTTTTTGTGGTTTGCTTCAAACGAAATGCAACCACAAAAAACAAACACGTTTTATATATAACTAATGACTTTAAAAGCTTTATGTGCAGGTAGGCATAGGCTAGGATATTCCACTTGTGTTATAATCATAAACGAGAAAATTCTAATATAAATTATATCATGGAATTTCATCTAATAGTTTTAGTTTGTTAGATTAAAAGTGGTCTTAAGATTAAATCTCACTATCCCTATTTATTTGATAAAAAATTAAACACAAAGTAATATTGGTCTGTACAAGTTTCAAGCTCAAATGACTTTCACTTAAAGGAATGTGTTAAAAAATAATATAAATTATATTTTGAGATCCCACCTAACAGTTTAAACTATTAGATTGAAATAATTCCTTGACATCCTCGAATTAGTTCAAGTCCATATATCTTTCAATTCACTATCCATACGTGTTTTTCTTAACTTATAATTCTCCATCTAAATCCATTGATGGCTTACACCTATATTGTATGTGAGAGAGAGTGTAATGTTATTGCTATTTATTTGAAAGGATAGCTTTAGCTTTGGTTTAAAATTTGTTTTGGATTTTGATAGAGGGTATGATTGAGAATTCTTGAATGTTCAAGGACCAATTAAGAAGACTCTTTGGGACTGATTTGAGAGTTTCTATAATTATATAAAAGAAACCCTTTAACTATTGTATTTGGGTATATTTAAACACAGTTCATTAGTCTCTCTTTCTTTTTGTCATGGATAGGATTTTAATAAGTGGCTAGTTACTTACAACCAGCTCTATAAATTGGATTTAATTTTTGTAAGATTAAATGAATTATTGTGTTTGAGATTTTTTTAAGGGTATTGATTTGAATTTTAAATGAAATTCAACTTATAAAAAAAATACAAAAGTAAATCAGAGAGGAGACCTTCTAGTTGCTACAGTAATTTCTTTCAAAATTAACGTTGGAAATAGTATTGTAATAATACTCGTATGTTAACACAAATTCTATTTGTGTTGAAATCTCTCATACACCTATTTCTTTTCTCTCTCAAGCCTTTGGCATCACAAATTTTTTTTTCTCCTCTACTTGACATCAATTCTCATCACGATATTCTTGATCTGATAATAGGGAACAGCCTTCACTAGTCGGATCGATCTGCATTATTCTAGCTAATAATGAGAGCTCTGTGACGTGTAAGAATCTGTCATTAAAAAAGAAGAAGAAAGCTGCAGCAGCAGCAGCTGCTGACAGATGAGAAAAGAAAGAACCACAGATGGCCTTTTTTGGATGAATGATCGACTCCATAATTAAAGAATCAATAAGTTTCAGGAATCTATTATGTGAAGGCAGCTGTTGATAATAGACTGCAATCATTATACATGGCTAAAGAGATTTGACATCTGAACATTCCCTCCAGCTATACCCTCCTGTGTATTATGATCAGACCAAATTAATGGTCCAGGGAGGCAACCCCACAAGACATGAAAGGGAAAAGAAAAAAAAGAGAAAACCTACCGTAAGAAAGTTGACTAAATGTTGGTCTAGAAAAGAATTAATGGATGGGCATGAAAGTGATGGATGCAGTAAGAGAAGTCACTTGGAAATAAAAAATTGATAATGAGGTTGAAATAATCTTTTAAAAAAATTATAAAAAACTTATAAATTCTAATTTCTAACTAATAATTAATGGAAAATAATAAAATAAAAAAATCAATTAGAAAAAAAAATTAATCCAAGTTAATTCAGGTTAACCTATTAAATTCGAGACCTGTATTATGAGATCAAGATAAATTTATAGAAAATAAATCAAAAAATTATTTTAAAGTCTTATTTTCAATATATCTAATGTTAAAAATTAAAATAAAAAAAATTCATAAAACCAATATATAACCTAATAGAAATAAAATAAATTAAAAATTATAAAATACAATTCTTAAACATAATTTAATAATAAAATAGGAAATTATAAAAATAAATAAATATAAAAAAGATTTGAATGTTAAAGAGTGGATATATGATAGGTTCTTGTGGTTTCCATGTATTGTTAATGGAATTTCTAAAAATTAATATATATTTTTATTCGAGAAAACCCACCTCCTAAAAAGTGCATGTTGTGGGTTTAGATGAGTAAGGTAAATCCTGGTTGTCTCAGGTTTTTATGAAAAATATATATTCTGATTCAAACTCAAAACCTGCTATACAGATTTCAAATCATTTATAATCATGTCACACCCCTTAAAAAATTCTATAAATTAATATATATAGTTTGTATGTGTCCTAAAGAATTAACTATTCATTTGATAATTCAGATTGCAAAGCAATTAATGCCTGGTTCCTCTTTATCAATATAAACAAGTCCTTCTGTTGAAAGGATGGGATAACAAAATAAAGTTTTAATGAAAGGGGTTAAGGCGTTGAGCATACAATAAAATGAAATCAAATAAATAGGTAAATTCTAATAGATAGCACAGTTAATTCAATGTTGATACGTGAAAATTTGTTATAAAGGGTGTTTGGAAGTGTGGTAATAATTATTTTTTAGAGTGTTTTTTGTTTAGAAATACATCAAAATATTTTTTATTTAAAAAATTATTTTTAATATTAGCACATTAAAATGATCTAAAAATATAAAATAATAATAATTTTAAGCAAAATAAATTTAAAAATTGCCCAACCCTTATTTGGAATGCTATACCAAACAAGGGCTTATTCTAGTCAATGTTTAGCAATAGGAACGCAAAGCCAATTTTTTTCCTTTTTGAGCCAAAAATAATGTTTAGATATCACAAATGTGTTTTTAAAAAAATATATGACTCGATCATAAATTTAACTTGGACTAATAAGTTGGCATCAATTAGACAAAAAAGAAGAAGAAGGAAATGATAATAGATGGATCCATGTTTCATTAAATATGGAAGAAAGAACAAGGTAAAAAATAACATAAAAAAACCAGTCTTGATCAACTCAATAGCATAGCAAACATGTAACCCTCGATAATCAAGGTTAAGCCAACTTAGGATATTTTATCAAGTTCTTGTTAACTTTAAAAACTCGTGATTATGGTCATTAGACCTAAAATATAATTTAAAAAAAATTATAAAGTTCAATTCTCAATCAAGTATTGAAAGATGAAATTAGAAAAAAAAATTATATAAAAAAAATTTAAAAAATAATAATTAAAAAATGAGTATCAAAACTGAAAAAAATATTTTTTTTATTTGATTGAAGAATAAAATTCAAAGAAAAATTAATTTAGTAAAAGGATCCAAAAAATCAAAAGAATAAGGATCAAAATCAACATAAAAATAAAACCAATTTTTTGATTAAAGGGTGGAATTAAAAAGAATAATAACTTTTACAAAAGTACTATGAAAAAAATTGAAAATCAAAATAATGAGGACTAAATTGAAAAACATAATACCACCAATTTGAATTGAATGATGAAATTGAAAACCAATAAAACTTTAACTAAAATGCTAAGGAAAAAATAAAAGTCAAAAGAATAAAGACCAAATTAAAGAATATAATATTTGGTAGGATTGAAGGATAAAATTAAAAATAAATAAAAAGAACAAGACCAAGAATTAAAAATCAAAATAATAAGGATTGAAGTAGAAATACCAACAACAAAAAAAGCTAAGTTATAATATTTTATGAAGGAAAGAGAAAAGAAAGAGAAAATAAAAAAAAAACTCAGCCTTTTATATTTATTCAAATAAAAAATTTGTCCTTGTAATTAAAAAAAATATGCAAATATCAAAAAGCTCACCTAAGGTTTAGTTTTATCTTATTTTAAGGATATTTTAATAATTTTACTATGTATTTTAATTGTTTATTATTTTTATATTTAATCAAATATAAAAATATCTCTCAGCTAATATTATAATAACTATGAAACTATTGAAAAGGTATAAAAATACCCCTTCATTCTATGTTTAAATTATTTGTTTTCACTGATATTTTTATCCTTTCATTATGCAATTAATATAAGAAAAAACTTATTGATTCCTAGTTAATTTAGAAATGACAAGTGAATTATATGAAAAGATATCAATGTTCTTAAAAATTAAATATAATTTTTTCTAGATGAAGAGGCAAAATAGCTATTACAGTATACTAATAAATAATGTTTATGAGTGTGTATCTCTATAGCCACTTCCCAAGGAGTTTTAGCTTCTTTTAATTAGCCATGTTTAGTTATCGATTATAGTTTGTCCTTTATTGTAGTTAAATACTACTTGGTGAAATTATACTGATTTTGAAATATAAAAAGATCAACTGTGATTGTAACAGTAAAAATAATTTAGTAAATATATTTTATTTATATTAAATAATTACAATTTAAAAAAAAAACTGTTTTCATTTTGAATTAAAACTTGTTTTGATTAAGAAATACTTGAAAGTAACAAAATTAGTGTTCTGATTTCACTTAACATGGCTTCTATATACCATACCACGAGGTATTTAGAAATAGGGTAATCATTATTTAAAAAAAATATTAAAAAAATATTAAAACAATATTTTTTTTAAATAAAAAATAGTTAATAACAATTATGTTTTAAAAGCACAGTAACACTAACACTAGACAGACACTAATACAAAGCAAGTCGTTGGGATTTCATGACATTCCGATTTCTTACAAAAAGTAGATGTGGTTTATCATAATATTCCCATTTGGGAAAGGTTAGATTAAGAAGCGAAAAAAGGAGAAATTAGTGGCGAAGGAAATGGGACGGTGGTGGCGGTGGTGGAGGTGGTAAATGATGCCCCATCACCATGAGAGTGATAATCACCAATCATCAACGGCATTGTCATTTGTGGGGGTGGGGGCCCCGGTTTGGGTTTATTCCTAGGAGATCTATCTAGTGCCAGGTGGCAGTCTACGAGCCAGTCTTTCTTACGTTGTTGAGCTGCAATGATGGTGGCCGGTGGCAGGTTAAACAGGACATTTGATGATTCCAAAATTATTTTCAAGGTGCTTCACTATAAGGAACAACCGAGCAATTATGTTAAATTTAGAGTATATAATTGAATTGTCGACCACAAAATTAGTGTTCTCATCTCAATTAACGTGGCTTCTATACGTTTATGGGTGTTTAGAAATGGAACAACTGTTGTTTTTGTTAAAGTGTTTATTTTTTTAATATATTAAAATAATTTTTATATCAATACATTAAAATATATTTTTAAATAAAAAAATTAAAAATTAACAAAACAATGGCACCAACAGTCACACAACCCGAGATATATATATATATATATATATATATATATTACACTGTAGGATTTTCACATTGATAAAAAACACGATACAAATTATATTTTTAAAAAAATTATTAAAAAATTATTTTTTATATATGTTTTAGATCATTTTTATATATTAATTTTAAAAAATAATTTTTAAAAAATAAAAAATATTATTTTAATATATTTCAACATAAAAAATAATTATAACCAAGATCACACTCCTAAACAAACCTTAATTTTAAAAAGAGCTGGTAAAGTTATATAATGTGTTTGGACTGGTTTCTTTTTTCTTTTTCTTTTTCTAACTTTTCAAACTGAGGAATCTGAGTTCCAATATCATCTTCAATTGTTTATCATCAATCTATCCAATAATTATATGGGCTTATAAAGGACAGAGGAATTTACACCGAAAAAAATTATTTTCTGAACAGAACAGGCTTTTTTTACCAAATAAGCACTGCAAGATCGATTCCCTCCATCACGAATCCTTAAGCAACACAAGGATGACTACCATTCAGCTAAATAATGTTTGCAGCCTAGAAGCTTGATCTTTGCTTCAGAAATTGATCTATCCCCGCTAGGATCAGCTCAATGAAGCCAGGGGACAACTTTTGCGGCGTCTGGTTACAATGGTTCCTATTCACATCTTTGTACAGGTGCAGTGTACCTTAGAAGGTAGCAAAGGACATCTGTCTACCAGATTTTAGTGCACTGGAGGAATAAACATTCAATCTTTACAGGAAGAAAGGAGGTTATATATTCCTCACCATTGGGGCACAAAACGGGCCATCCAAATGGCATCACCAGATTGAACTGGATACCTGTAATAAAAAAAAATTTAAGCTACAAGGACAGAGAAGTTGCAGAGAACAGAGAAGCACGAACGAGCAAACAGAATATGCAAGTATAAAGAAACGGGTTAAAGAAATGTTTCAACAAGCCAATGAGAACGTAACTCAACTGGCACTTATGTCCCTTCCCCTCAAGTGGTTTTAGGTTTGAGCTTCTCCTTTGTGATTAAAAGTTAAAAAGAAATGTTTCAACAAAAGAAGTTCCAGAGGCACCCACTTAAAGCTTCAAGTGTGTTGTTAAAATTGCATGAACAGACACATGCTGACCAGCAAAGGAACTTCCCAACTGAAAACACTATCATTTATTGAACATGAATCTCAGATTTATTTATTTATTTATTTGATAGACCCTTTTGACTGGTTCATTTGAAGCAGTTTATAAATATGCTTCTATCAAAAAGCTTTGTAGCAATGAAAACAAGACTTTTGAAGTACTTTCAGATCTTTATAAAATTCAGAATCTTCCAAATAAGCCTTTAAATATGGCTAAACTATTCAAACCTCCATGAATTTAAAGTTATTTAAAAATTAGTCCATGTATTCTTAATTTCAGTTTTGACCTCCTCATACTTTGGTATTTTGAAATCAAGCCTTTTTGTTATTTTTTCCACAATTCCCTCCATGTTATGCATATAAAACTAATAAAATTACTTAAACACTCTGAACATCGGTAATCTTCAACTTAATTGATTATTTTTAATTTTTTGATAGAATTAATTTTAAATTTTGAAAATAAAATAAATAAATTTAACAACGTAAAAAAAGCACCAATTTTTGTACCGGTTCCAGAAGAGCAAAGAAAAAAGGGGAGTTTTGTTCATTATTTTAATTCTCCATCCAAAAATTTTGATTTTAATTTTTTCAAAAAAAAAACTAGCAGCATAAATACCCTTCTTCTTTGTCTAAAAAAAAAAACCCCCCACTAGCCTTGAAATCTCTTCATTTTTTTTCCAAAAAATTAATTTAAAACCAAAATTTCAAGATGGAGAATTAAAATTATGATAATAAATTTTATTTCTCAAATTTAAAATTCATTTCATAGAAAAAAAATTAAAATTGATTAGTTAGGTGAAAGGTTATTGGAGATGAGAATACTTAAGTCATTTCATTAAGTTTTATATGTAACATATGAAAAGAACCTTGAAAAAAGTAGCAAAAAAAATTTCAAATACATCATCAAAGTACAAAGACTAATTCTCAAATGACTTTTTAAGTTCAGAAGAGGTTTTACCATTTAGCTTTTAAATAATATTAACACCAAATATTATTTGAGAATAGCAATAACTATTTGAGAATCACAACTCTTGATTTAAATTCTTACCAGCTATTACCCAATCGATAAATACCTTGTCCCTCTAATAGCAGCAAACCATGCGGATTGTAATGCACCTCCTATATAGCACACATGCAAGTGAAAAAAAAAAAAAAGAGGGAACAAAACTCGCAATTTCACATCACAAATTCAAGGGATAGCAGCCTCAAGAAGCTGACAGTTGGGCCTATGTGGTTAGCAAAACACGATACTTTGAAGATTATTGCATCATGAAGATGAACAGACAGTATATTCTAAATTCTTTCACTTAAATAAGTTCCTTCTGTACTTCAGCATTTGGCTGGACCTTGGATTTGGTAAAAACTGGAATTCATGTTCTTTGGATTTTTAGGCCCTCCAGAGAATTAAACCAGTACAGTGGTGAAAAAATATAACAAACAAACTTAAAACCTAAGATCTTGAAACAAAGTACGGAGTTTCAATCAACAAACAAGGGAAGCATACCTTCACATTAAGGAATTCTCCAGGTTGGAAATCCATTATCTGCAGGCAGAAAATCATGCCAACCAAGAATCTAGCTTGTTAAAAAGAACACAACAATTCAGAACTTTGTCAAATTAATGTTTATGATCCTATATTTCATTAACACTACCACAGAGGTTTCCTACATAATGTAAGAAAAGGAAGCTGCACTCCCTGGCAAATGCTTATATGCATGGAATTCAAAACTTCAAAATTGATACCATAAAATTAGGAGTTTCTAACAATTTCAGAACTACATTCCAGTACTGCAGCATAATCCTAAATTTCATGTCAAGATATTGTACAGTACAATATTTGAAGCATTAAAATATTGAAGATCCTAGCTCGCTTGCCCTTTAACCAAGCGACTGGCAACTTGTGCCATGTTTAATGAATTAAACTAATTCTGCAAGGACTTTTTGCATCCAAATCTTTTGACAAGAATATTGCTGGGAAGCATGCAAATGACAGGTAGAGGTGCTGGTCAAAACTGCTACTCAACCAAAAAGGTTCATAAATCAAAGTTGCTGTGTGCAGATATCTGTTTTTATAATTTCCAAAATTTCTTATCATATAAGTGCTCATACTGTCTTGTCCAGTTCCAAACCCTATCTATGAGAGCAATCTAAACTAGTCTATGAAAAATGCAGCTCAGAAAGATAGGTTCTTTGCTTTTTTTCCAAAATATTAACTTACAAAAGTATAAGGTCGAAAACTGGAAAGCAAAAGGGCTTACATGGATATTGAAGTCATATGGCAATGATGGAGGTAGAAGCTTTCTAAGTTCAAAAACCTGTTAATTAGTAAAATGAGCAATTTTGTTGCATGTGCACATGACTAACAAATAATAACATCATAATATGCTCAGGAATGGTAATGTATAATTCCTAAGCATAATTATTCTTTACAAAGAAAAACAAGCATTTGTAAATCAGAAAAACAAAGCACTCTGCAAAAGTAAGAAAACAATAATTGAAAGGTACCTCACCTGGAGTTTCAAGAAGTGGCTGCTGGTCTGTTGAACCAACAATTTGCTCAGTGAAATGATTTTCTAGAGAATCATACCTGACAGGATAAGAAACCCTCTTGGTGATCGTAATTATTAAGGATAATGTAGTAGCTATACTACACTAGCAAGCAAATAGTAAACTTAATGAAAGACATCACTTCGATGAGCCTGATCAAACAGATATCTAAATAATAATCCCTGCACCAATTTTCCTGGTCTTAGATAATCAACTATAATACCTCCATATACAGAACATAAAAAGTTGAATAAAGCAATAGCATAGGTGAGACAGCTAGACATTCAGTTAATCATACTTCATGGAGAAACAAACCTGCGTTCAAAGACAGCAAGAGTAGCAGATGCACCACACCCCAGAGAATGTTCAAAATTTGGTGGTAGATAAGTGTATGAATCCAGCTATAAAGCGAAGAGTATGACATCAAAATTTTTGAAGCCAGCATTAACAAATTAGAAAGATTCCCTTTCTCTAAAGCTGAAAGATATATATATCTACATGTGCGAGTTGTTGAGCTTTCAAAAACATGGTATCAAGTGTCTTGGGTTACAAAAGCATAATTCAAAAGGAAACCAAATCTCTAAAGACTGCCTTTTGGTTCCTTTTTATTTCCAACTTGCCTTCTGTCAATACTACCAAAAATCAACCACATGGTTGAGGTTTTAAAGGTAATAGATATATGAATATGTCTGTGTGGGGTGGAGTTCCCAAAACAATTAGTTCTAAGTGTCATGAATTTCAAAACCATGGTTTCAAAAAAGGTAATCAGTCATCATATCTGCCTTTCAATTTCAAACTTGCTTTCGTCAACTCTACCAAAAATCCTAAACACACTCTTAATATGTGCCCTAAATGTGTAGACCACACTTGCTGTCATTTGGTGGTGGGCACCAGATGCATTACTCAGAGTTGCAGAACCCTGAACCACGAACATGAACCTAATAATTTAGGAAGCATGGGTTAGCCGTGGGTTAGCCAGGATCATACTTGGATCAGGCCCACTGATAATGGAAACACATAAAAAAAAAAAATTATTCCTTACCTCTCCACATCATTTGGAGGGAGCCCAGACCTTGAATTTTCTGCACATGGTAGAGTTTACATCAGCAAGCAAACCAAATTAGCAGACATGCATAACAAGCTGCATCACATTTTTCACAAGAAAATCACAGGGGATGAAAGATTAATATGTACTATAAAAAGGAAGGAAATGGGTTATATCCCACACTAAAGAGATTCTACGTTTTCAGTAAGAATAAGAAGTGCCTCAACTGTATCCATGTATGGTGCACTTTCAAGAGAAACAAGATTATTCAGCCTAATCACAGAAACTCAATTACACAAATCCTACAGGATTAGAGCTCAGCTGATCTTTGTTTATTTTTTATTATTATGTTTGATGATAACAGAGTTCTGCTGATCATTAAGACTGCAAAAATTACAGTGAAGAAAACTATGCAGAACTCAATACCCAGGTCAGGTAACAACATTCAAGAAATGTGTCCACAAGCATAGAACTTCGTATGTTTTTGACAAGTATCATCTGCATGATTACAAGGCGTGCCATCAGGAAGAACTTGAGGTTTCCTATACCAGACATCTGAACCTCACCCACCATCCTCATAAGTTACAGAACATGTGTATACATAAAGAGAAGACTACCAATTCAAATTTCTCACAGCATGCATTCAGTTGATTGGTTGATAATAATTACTTTCGGAGTCAACCACACCGCATATCATTGATAAAAGTCCTCTGGTTCAGAATATAGGGGCTATCTCAGGGATTATTCTAATTCGCAGGTGAGGGAAGGGGAAGACATGCTAAGAACAAGTAACCTATGCCCGAAACGATGCATGGTAAGTGCTAATACGTGACTTGAGAGTTTTTTTTTCAAAAAAAAAAATCAACTTCGGAAAACAATAATCTCGCTAAACTCTTAGCCTGCTTCAAGCCAAAACAAGAAATTAAACATCCTGGGCAAAAAATAAAATATAGTAAGTGATCAATAACAAAAAGAAACATGAAATAATTGAGAAGAGAAAACCTTGCATTTTGTGAGGTACATCACAAAGTGGGAACCCATAGCTGGCGTAATTAGATATGCCCCCAATGTATTTGTCCTGTCATACATAAATTTGAATGGCTATAGCACCGGATTTCTTTATAAATGGAAATTCAAAGAAAAGAAAAGGAGCAGTACCATTCTGGTAAAGGACTGAATACATGACTTTCTGGTGTTATTAATGCGTGGTCTCTTTCATAAACACTGCGTGTGAAACCTGGCAAGTCTGTAAAAAGAAGAAACAAATTAAGCTTGTATTTCATCTTCAATTGACTGCTTTCTGATTAGAATAAAATAAAAATGTATGGCTCAATTCGTGCTTTCTTTTGTAAAATGATATAATTCAAACAAAAAAATTGATAACAAAAGTTCATCAAATTGATAACAACTATCATACATCTTCTATTTAGAATTAAAAAAAAATGTAGTGACCTTGAAGGTGAGAAGGAGAGAGTGTTGGATTAGAA
Organism: Populus euphratica; assembly: GCF_000495115.2. Taxonomy (NCBI): domain Eukaryota; kingdom Viridiplantae; phylum Streptophyta; class Magnoliopsida; order Malpighiales; family Salicaceae; genus Populus; species Populus euphratica. The sequence goes on from NW_011500021.1 coordinate 90,112, forward strand.
ACTCTCCAATAGAGTGGTTTGGAGGAGGCCGTTTCGGTTTCAAAAGGTGAAGGAGGAGCAGAGCAGAATCCCCCATGGTCACTCAAAGCAGCTGTAATTGAAGATAGACAGAGAAGGAGGAGGAGGAGAGACGGTAGCGTTGGAGTTTGCATGGTATTTTGGTTTTTGGCTGTTAGATGAGCGAGCGTGCTAGTTCAGTAGGTTCAGTCTGAGCCTGCGGATGGTGGTGGAGTGGGGTCGGAGGACCACTGACAGCAAATGAAGACCTGTTTGTTTTAAAAATATATATTTTTTATTTTAAATTAATATTTTTTTAATTTTAAAAAATAAAAAATATTATTTTATATATTTTAAAATACAAAAAAAAATTAAAAATAATTACTACTATACTCTCAAATATAATTAAAATTAACATGTGGCTTGCTAACAATTTATTTTTTAAAATTTTTTTATTTTAAAATAATATTTTTTTATTTTTAATATTAAAATAAAATAAATAAATAAATTTTCATCAAATAATATTTCAACCGAACACTATCTTCATTTTATCCAAAATAAAAGATTGTTCAAAGATTAAAACACCTTAATTTAAAAAAAAAAAAAAAACTGGGCAGCTAGAAAAATAAAAACTATAACTTTATGTTTAAATGCATTGTTACATGTAAAAATTAAAAATTAATGAACAACACGAGTTTTTTCTTTATATATAAGCATTTTTAATAATATAAAAATTAAAATTATTTTTATATTTTTATATTTAGTTAGTGTCATAAATTAATTTTGTATTACAAATTTAATAGAAAACATATTAGTTAACAGTTTTCATGATAATTTTTAATTTAAATTAAATAAAATTCATAGTCTACATTTTAATTGTTATAAATATAAAATATTAAGATGATTATTATAATTTTGATTTTTTATAAAGAAAAATAGTTGTAATCTTCATATATATATTTTTTATTTTTAAGGAATGAACGTGTTTTAAAAAAAAATTATTGAAAAACAAACTAAAGAAAGAAAGAAAAACTATTAACGTTACTAAACATACCTAAATTTTTATAAAACATTTTTCTTAATTAAATATTAAAAATATTACCTTGAAAAATTAACATTAACATTAAAAAAATAACAGAAAAGTGATTTTACCGTATATCATTTATCACCTCCCAAGGCATCGTCCATTGTAATGGTTTTTTTAATTATGTTTCTTTTCTAATTTTATCTATTTTATTTTGTCAGAATTTTCATCCATTGTAATGGTTTTTTTAATTATGTTTCTTTCCTAATTTTATCTATTTTATTTTATCAAAATTTAAATTTTATAATTTATTTTAATTTATTTTTTATATAGTTATCATAATTTTATAATTTATGTCGCAAATTTAATAAATTAATCTACTTAAATCAAGTTTTTTTATTTTTTTTATTTATATTTATTTTTTAATTTTATTGTTCAACATCATGTTGAATTAAGTTATTTTATTGTGTCCTGTTTTTATTGAATTTTTTTCTTTGTATCTTTCAAAAATGTGTTTATTGGAATTAGGTTTTGTAATTTGTTACTAATAAATTATTGGTCTAGCAATTAAAGCACTATTATACCCTTATAAGGGTTAGAACACAAATTAGATCCCTAGAAAACGCATTTATTAAGAGGTATAATGAGACTAATTTCATCATTTAAAAAAGCATGAGGATATCCAAGTGAAAAAAAAGATTTTATAATTTATTTATTTTGGTTTTGTATAGGGTTATTTAAATCTCATGATTTAAATTACGAGATTTGCAAGTAAACCCTTATTTGCTTATGTTGTTTTTTTGGTTCACTTTATTTGAGATTACCTGATTTTATGACTTTTGTCACGAGTTTGATAGATTAACTCAGGTTTACTCAATTTTTTTTTAATTTTTTTTCAATTTCACTGTATTTTAATTGGAAATTAGACTTCATAATTTGTTTTGATTTAGTTTTTATATGGTTATCTTAATTTCATGATCTAGGTCGTGTGTTTGACAGGTTAATTAGGGTTGATTTGAGTATTTTTTTGAGAAAAAAAATTATATTCTTCAATATTGGGTTGATTAAGAATTAGACTTCATAATTTATTTTGATTTACTCTATATAGAGGTTATAATGATCTCATAACCTATTTCATGAATTTGATAAGTTAATTCAATTTGAATTAGATCAGTCTAATATATTGTCATTTTAATTATTTTTTAAAAAAATATGTTTTGAATTTTTGTGACTCAAACCATTTTTTTACTAATCATTTTGGTTGTCTTTAAACTCATCAAGTTATTCAAATCAACCCCCTCACTATTTAATATTTTTTCTATAAAAATATTAGCAATGCTTGAGGTTTTTTATTAAAAAATTAATCTTATTGAGACAATGATCTAATTATAACTTGCATATATCATAAAACAATTAAAAAAATCAATATAAATGATTGTGTAGTTAGCCAGTTACCTTTGAGTTGTCGTGGATAAGTTTTTAGTAATTTTATTAAACTCGTTAGAACCCAATAGGTCACAATGATGACCCATCAATTGGTCTTTAAACGATGTTGAGTTTCAAAGCAAATCAAGTAGGAGCTGACCTAATATGGTCAAATCAAATGGGTTGTCTTTAAACTTGTTAAGTTATTAAAGTCACATCAAGTCAATCCTCTCGTTATTTAATATTTTTTTCTATAAAAATGTTAGTAATGCTTAAGATTTTTTTAATTAAAAAAATTATTTTAACATATAATATAGCACAAGATAATAATATAATCACAATTAACATACATCATAAAGCAATTAAAAAAATCAATATAAATAATCGTGTAGTTAAAACTAGTCGGTTACCTTTGATCTATCGTGGAGAAGATTTTAGTAATTTTATTAAACTCATTTGAGCCTAATAAGTTAACATGATGACCATCAAGTGGTCTTTAAGTTAGGATGAGTTTCAAAGCAAATTAAGTGGGAGCTGACCTAATATGGATAAACCAACTTATTATCAACTCAATCGATCAAGCTAGAACTTGATTTTACTATTTAAAAAATTACAAACAACTTTGTTTTGTTGTTTTTTATTAAAAAAACATTGAAATGATGATATTTTGGATTGATTAGTGTCAAACCAAGTTAAACCATCTAATTCATGACCGGAGTTATCACATTAATTAGTTTTAATAACCTAGCTCTTTGGAATCTGTTTTATATTTAATTAAATGGTTATAAAAATAAATATTTACATGTAAAAACAATGAATACAATTATTAAAAATAGATGTATTTCTTTAATTTAAACTTTATTTTCTTATTAATGCATCTATTTATTATCTCAACAAAAAATAACTTTAAACATTTTTAAAATAAAAATTTATCATGATTTCAAAAGCAAGTTTAAGAAAATACTATATTGCTATCTTAATATTTTATATATGGTTAAAGAAAAAATTAATAAAAATGACAAAAATATGTAAAAAAATCCATCAAAAATTTAAATAAATAAAGTTTTATTTTCGTTGAATATTTGTAAGCAGTTTTTTATTTCTTATTTTTGAATCTTAGGTGCATAATAATTAAAAAACATTGTTTACATTCTCATATGAAACTATAATATCATTTAAGAATAATAAAAAAATTGAATAAAGATTTAAATATTGTGGAAATCAATCTCAAAATTAGTTAGGATCTTAGAGAAATATTGGTATATATGGTTTAGGAAAGAGAAATCTGGTATTAACTATCTAGATTCTCTAGATTATTGCTTTCTAGTTTAGTGTAGGATACTTTCCTATATAGTATTTATTTCTTGTTTTGAGGGTCAGTAGGTTAGCTTCTCTTCCCTATTTATTGTACAAACATATTGTTGGTAATGTTAAGAAAAGTAAAAGACTTCTCTCAAAATTCTTCATCGTATCAGAGCCTACTCTTGAACCCTAATCTGCTTCTATAAAGCACGGCAGCAGCAGGACAAAGCTCTCTCTCTGAGGTGACCTCACAGCCAGGAACAGTCTCTCATGGTAGCCTTTCAGGAGGCACTGAAGGTACATCACACCAAATCACAGGACATAAACTCAATGGATATAATTATCTTCAATGGTCATCATCAGTCATGATGTTTATTTGTGGAAAGGGCAGAGATGACTACCTCACAGGGGATATCATCATACCAGAAAAGAATGATCCTATGTTCCGAACATGAAAAACTGAAAATCATATGGTAATGTCATGGCTGATCAATTCAATGACCAATGAAATTGGAGAAAATTTTCTCCTATATGGAACAGCAAAGGAAATCTGGGAAGCAGTAAGAGAAACCTACTCAAGTTCTGAAAATACATCAGAACTATTTGAGATTGAGGTAGTGTTACATGATCTACGCCAAGGAGAACTTTCTATTACTCAATACTTCAACATTCTTTGCCGTCATTGGCAGCACCTAGATATGTTTGAAATTCACAGCTGGAATTGCCCTGAAGACACAGTCCTATATAGAAGAATTGTTGAGCAAAAAAGAACTTTCAAATTTCTTCTTGGGCTCAACAAGAACCTTGATGAAGTCAGAGGAAGAATAATGGGAACCAAACCTCTTCCAAATCTCAGAGAAGCATTCTCTGAGGTTAGACGTGAAGAAAGTAGAAAGAAAGTAATGATGGGATCTCACAACTCAGCTCACGTAATGGAAGGATCTGCCCTTGCTGCTCGAGGTCATTCAAACAGCAACCATGATAATCGACAGAGGAAAGGAAGACCCTGGTGTGATCACTGCAACAAACCAGGACATATCAAGGAAAATTGCTGGAAGATTCATGGCAAACCTGCTGATTGGAAACCATCAAAATCAATAAATGATAAAGACAGACGTGCCAACAATGTTACTTCAGATGACAACCGAGACAAGAACACCATTCTGCCAACTGAAACAAGTCCTTTCAGCAAGGAACAACTTGAGATCTTACAAAAACTCTTCAGTCAGAATTCACTGTCTCAACCAAGTGAGTCAGCCTCTGGTCCTAAATTTGGACTGTTAGCACAAAAAGATAAATTTTCAATAGCCTTTACTGTTAATAAGAAACACTCGAGCCCTTGGATCATCGACTCCGGAGCATCTAACCATATGACAGGAGATGCTACTCTTCTTAATGAATACAATCAGTGCACTAATAATTCTACAGTTCATATAGCTGATGGGTCTTTCTCCCAAGTTAAGGGAATAAGATTAAGCAGACTCTCAAGGGACATGATCCTAAACTCTATTCTCCATGTTCCTAACCT
>NW_011500021.1:98491-131307 GCF_000495115.2 Populus euphratica
AACTAATTTTGAAGAATTGAGTCACAAGCTGTGCATGTATAACATATACAACCCAGCTTGAGGGGGAGTGTGGAAATCAATCTCAAAATTAGTTAGGATCTTAGAGAAATATTGGTATATATGGTTTAGGAAAGAGAAATCTGGTATTAACTATCTAGATTCTCTAGATTATTGCTTTCTAGTTTAGTGTAGGATACTTTCCTATATAGTATTTATTTCTTGTTTTGAGGGTCAGTAGGTTAGCTTCTCTTCCCTATTTATTGTACAAACATATTGCTGGTAATGTTAAGAAAAGTAACAGACTTCTCTCAAAATTCTTCAAATATCATATCAATTTTTTTTATAGTTCATTTCAATCAAAATCCAAGAAAAATTAGAAAAAAATAGAAAAGCATGAGGCTCCTTAACGAAAAAGACGGGTCCCATGCACCTAGCCCAACATACTTGCAAGGCTTGTGCGCCTCGCCTTGTTTCTCATGTTGTCATCATTTCTACTTTTTTTCTACAAACAAAGCAATTTAGTTTTTTCTATTTTACCTATTTTCACTTAGAAAAACCTTAATAAAGCAATTTCTCAATTTAAAATAAATTTAAATCAGTTTAAAAATATAAAATTAAATTTAAAAAAACTTTTTCAACCTGATTAACTTTTTAATAATAATATGGAAGGTCAAAAACATTTCAATAAAACTTTGTTATTCAAGAGAACACTCAAAACACCACATTTAGTTTTTTCTTTTCTTTTTTCTAAAGGAATCCAGCTAACTAATTGCTTTTTTCTCCAAAATCGTGTTTAATAGAATAAATTAATAATTATATTTCTTAATAAATTTTAAAAAAGAGTTGATAACTCTAATCCAAGATTGAGTTAGGAAACCAATTGGCAGATGTATATTAAAATACAACATCTCGTGTTGTGGAAACCCTTTGATTTTTTTATTTAATTCTATGAAAATATTTTTCTTTCAAGAAAAATAATAATTTAAATATCAATGAAACTAAATAATTTTCTAGTATAATTCCTTATTTTCTTCTTGTTATTATTTTTTGCAAAAAATAATAACTTCTTATCCCATTTTATTTATTTAATAAAAATAAAAAGCAGTTAAAATGAATATAAAACAATTATATGATTTGAAATAATGATAAAAAATTGTAATCTAATTAAAACCCCTTAATCTTATCAACGTGCTCCTTTTTTCTTGACATTTTTGTACCATAATATTTGTTTTCTAACCAACACTTTATCATAATCATGAAATTAAGTTTTAATTGTATATAAAAAATATATTTTATTAACTTTATCATGAATGCATTAAAAAAATATAAGGCTAATACCACTCACGGTATTCTATAATAAAGTCTTGTGTCGATGTTATTAAATTTAACATAATCTCTTTATTAGTTAAATTTTTAAATTAAATTATATAATAGTTGATTCAACATTACTTAATTGACACGATCAAAATATAATTTGATAAAAAAATTAAAAACAATATTATTTTATATTTTTTTAAATATTGAGATGATGATGTTTGAATTGACTCGAGTTAAAATCAATTAACTTATTATGTCTATGACTGAGATGATGTATATATAGCTGAGATTAATAACTTTATTTTTTAAAATTAAATTTTTATTTAATTATATAATAATATAGAAAAGCAGTCAAATATATATATTTTAAAAAATTATCATGAAGGTTGCACGAAAAACTATGTTAATGTTATAAAAATAATGTCACAATCTTCATAAAAAGTGAAAATTAAACAATATTTAATTAAATAACATCCAAGACTAACACACCCAATCCATTAAAAAGAAGGCTGCAAGCAAGGGTTTGCAAAGCTAAACTTGTGTGCTCGAGCCATGTTTTAAAGAAAAAAAAAGATAGAAAACACATTATTCACTAGTTTGATTTCAACTATCTCTAATGGTTGAAAATTTATCATTCACTCTTTAGATCATAAAACTTATTTTTTAATTTATTAAAAATAAAAATATTTAAGAAACATCACCTATATCTCAATAAATTCACAGCCAACCTTAAAAAAATCTTTAATAGGTTAAAAAATCACCTTGGATTAAAAAACATTTTCAAGTCTCAATCTATTTTTTCTAACTAAATAAAAAGTTAGAAACATTTAAATGAAAGTTTTATTGTCAAACGAAATTATTAACACCAAAATTATTGTTGTTATTATTATTATTTTGCTAGAACATGCAAAACAAACATATTTCTTTCTTTCTCCCTCCTCTTTCAGTAACTCATTCTTTCTTTGCAATAATTTTGGATTGAAATACAAAACAAATAAAGTTTAGAATTAAAAAAAAATGGATAAAAAAATTAGGGACTAATATTTCAAAAAAAATAAAATCTCATGTACAATAAAACAAAAAGAAAAGGTTGCATTTTTATTTGAATATCAAATTAGATTCTTAAAGTTTTAACTTATTTTAAATAATAAAATTAAATCTTATTATGCTAAATTAAACAACAATCTAACGATAAAATATATTTTTAAAACCTTAAAAATCATTTAAAAAGCTAATTAAAAAAAATATGAGTTTTAAATTATAATAAATTTATACTGCAAGGATAAAATTAAAAAAAATCAATGATAAATTTCAAATTTCCTCAGGAACAAGGAAAAAAGTAAACGCTATTAACAATATTTCCTCTCACCAAGTGTAATGAAATCAACATATCTTCTAGTTTTTTTAATTGTAATATTTTACAAACGAAGATGAATGGAAGTGGAAGGATAACCAACCACGTTAGTAAACCTGTCGTGTAGGGGTTTAATTAAGAAGGTTAGAAGATGATTGATCATTTTAAGAAACATCAAAAGTTCAGGGATTTTTGACATCATTTACACATGGCTGCATCTGAAAAAATGGGACTGCCAACATGATATGACCCTCGAGGAGGGGCATGGTTGCAAGTTTATAAACCCTGCACCTAGGGTTTAAACACTAACGGCCAATCGGTTTTTTTTTTTAAAAAATAAAGGGGAAGGAAAGCCGAGGATTTATCGGGGAAATTGAAGTAAACGTCCATAATCCCTTGTACTTCCTCGAGACCCTTCTCCGTGAAGATGAATGCAGAAGAGAGCAATCCGATGGTCTCGATAATCTCCTCTCTATCTGACAGCTTCAAGCAAGTCCCTTTGGCAGCTCTCCCAGCAATGCTTGATTGCATTTTAGCATCAACTGGGCTATCTCCATCTGCCCTTTTTGCTTCACTTCTTGATTCATTCTCTAAATTTATCAAGGTAACTCTTTCTGTGATTATCTGGGTTTTGTTTACATTAATTTTTTTGTGGGTTTTTTATCAAGTGGCATTTAGTGTAAGATTACCTACTTGTAGTTCTTTTTTTTTTTATATATTTTTTGGTTTAACACTGTTTTTTCAAGCAAATGGAGACAGGGTTATTGAATTTTGCAAGTTATTTTCACCTTGCTTCGGTTGTTTTTTGAGAAAATGCCACAAAGAGCTTTTAAGCTGTTAACTTGGCTTTCATAAATTAGAAAATGCTTTAATACTTCTACAATTATATTTATTCACTCTTGGGTTTATGAAATAAAGGATATAATCGCAAGTACTAGACGGAGCCAAGTTTTTCTATAAGATTACTAGGCTCAATTGAGGCGAGTTTTCTAATTAAAAAATAACGAGTGTATGATTGGAAAGTTTATTTTTCTTTTACTAAAAAAATTCGTAACAATTCAATTCCAGGTTGTATTTTAGTTGAATCTTGGTCTGATTGTTTTGCCTAGGATGTTAGTGAGAAGGACTTGAAGTTGGACTCTAGCATGTGTAACTACATTACATCCACGGTGGGTTCGCTTTGCCATCTTCTAAACAAATTTGGTGAGTTGTCCTTAGCCCATTGAAAATGGGTATTTTGTTTGTTAATTTTTTGTCCACATATGCATATCTTAGTAGAAGTATTGTGACAATTCCCCATAGGCTGTCTTCGACACTTTAAGCAGAAATATTTTTGTGTTAGATTGTTGGGAAACAGCCAAACAGCATAGAGATAAATATACATAGGATCTTATAAAATCCAGTTTAACACCTGCTTGTTACAGTGCCCTTTTTTTTTTTAGGGGGGGGGGGGGGGAGGGGGGGCCTAAAAGAAATTGATGGTGGAATACAACTTTTCCTTTATTTGGAAAACGAAGAGAAAATGGAGGGAAATGAAAGTGAAAGGAAAAAAATCTCTTGGGCTACCAGAAACCAATTTCTCCAAAATGGAGAGATAGTGAGGGGAAAATGAGTGCATTCACCTATGTGCTTTATTCAGCTATAAAACAACTTGCCTTTTCAAAGAAAAATAAAGACAAATTTGAAATTCTGTAAATTCTCTCTTCATTTTCACCCCTTCCAAATTCTTTCCATCTAAAAAACAAAGGAGAAAATTAGTATATCCTTAATAACTTTCTTTCTTCTCATTTATTGTGTTGCTAAACATTGATGAAGTTCCCATATTTTCAATACTTTCCTTCTCTTTCATGCATGATTTGTCCTCATGTTTTGTGGTTTTTTTGGGCCCCATTTGTTTCATGGAAAGTGGTTTCTTGGAAATCATTTTCTAAACTTTCCTGTGTTTGTTTGTCATTAGAAAAGTTGGTCAACGAAAAACACTTTTCAGTTAAAGAAAAAGTTTGCTTGGTTTTTAGGAAAGTATTTTCCTTTTATTTCGAGCGGAAAACACTTTCCAGAAGTTGTGAAAAACTTAGAAATGTCATGTTATTTGTTGATTATATGAAATTTGATTCTCAAACTTTTAATTGCTATATATTTTGTTTTGAATCTTTTTTTTTTCAATTTTATCCCTTAGAATTTGATTTAATTTGATTTTTATATTAACTTTGGTCTTTATTTTTGTGATTGTTATTTGCTTTTCTCTTATCATTAATTGATATTTTTTATCTATCAAATTTGGTCCTGATTATTTTGATTGTTATTTATTTTATTTGAAATAATTTATGAAATTGCATTTTTTTTAAATTTCATCTTCTTTCAACTTTTTTATCTGTTAGATTTAATCTTCATTATTTTGATTGTTATTTATTTTATTTGAGATAATTTATGAAATTAGTTTTTTTCAATTTTATTTTCATTCAACTTTTTAATTTGTAAGATTTATTCCTTATTATTTTAATAAACTTGAAAAAAATATTAAAAATTTATTTTCCAGCTCATTTTTCATGATATAGCCAAACAAGAGAAATTGTTTTCCAACTTATTTTCCATGATACTATCACATATCGGAAAATAATTCACTTTTTAGGAATTTATTTTTCAATGAAACACTTTTCAAAAGGAAACTACTTTCCAGCAAACAAATGGGGCCTTTTTGGACCTAAAACACAAAACCTATTTTGTATTTGAGAGATTAAATTCATAAAGTTGCTTTGGGTAAAGTGTGTGTGTGTTTTAAATTTTGGTTGGGGTGTGGGGGAAGGTGTTGGCTGCTGTAGCAGTAAATGTCAAGGTGTAAAAAGTAAAGTTTGTAAAAAATGATTTGTTCATGCAAGTATTAAGTGGTGTTTGGTTGCTATAACATTTTGAGCATGTAATGAAGGAATTGACCTGAGCAATAGTTGAAGGGTGAACAATTGCCCATAAGGGGTGAGGATAACATTGTACCCTGAACTTCACCTTCTGAGCTGTTGTCTCTTACAATTTTGGTTCACCAAGCACGAGGGAAGGGATGAATGGCACTCCAGCAACTTTTCACCCCTGTTCTATCTACTGAATACACTAACAGAATCTCATGCACGCCTAATTGATGCAATAACAAACCTTCATGTTTTAAGCCTAGTGGTCTAAACGTGCGCCGTCAGGGTCAATGGTGGTGATAATTTGATGCCAATATGTTATCAATTATTTTCCCACCATCATTTTAGATCATATCTCCTTTCTTTTTTAGCCCTTTCTACTGTGTTATTTATCATTATATATGTTTTCATTGCTCATTATCATTATTGTTGTTAGTGTTATTATTTTCTTAATTTGGGTTTTTAAATTAAATGGAAGAAGCTTTCTTATATGGGTAAAGAGCATGTTGCAGCTAAATGTACTCCTTTTCTTGTTTCTTATTAATGTTTCTCCCCAGGAAATAATTCTGATGGTCTGCAGTCATTTATCTGGAAATGTTTTATTCCATTGATGAAGATGGTTCATGCTTTTGAGCGTGAAATGCTTAATGAGGTAAAGTATTCAGCTGTTGTCACTCATGCTTGCTGGGTTCTTCATCATTTCCAATTACTTGTTTCTAACTTTCTATTTGGTTGCTTGTTTTGCACACTTGTTGTCTTAGATTGCAGAGTCATTCTTTTGTGTCGTTATTTCAACTCATTCCTGGGGTGTTTTAGAAGCAAACTTGGTACCATTTTTTCTAAGATCAGTTGGTCTTTCTATGGGCATGATTCAAAATGAAGAATCAGATGCCTTTGAATGGGATCATTGCTCCATTTACCATGGTTCAAGTGACCTGGAAAATGATTTCGATTTGGGTCAAGAGCCCATGCTCTCCCTGTCAGGGTCCTTTCCACTACCAATATCATGCCATATTCTAACCTTAATCCTGGATGCTGCTCTGCAAAGCTTCCAGGCAGTTTCAAGCACAAAATCAATGTTGGCAAATGGGTTCTGTGATGTCGAAAAGCTATTTTCTAATTTGCTTTGGGATCTATGTAACATGAGTGAGCGATTGCTTTCACAAAGTTTGGAACATCGTTCTTGTACTATTGGATTTCTGCTTCCAATCATTTTCAAAGCATTGGGTTCTCGGTGCTCTTTGGAAATCACAGTCCATGGGAAGATGTTTATACTGTCCAGGTAATGGACACGTGCTATGGACAATATAGCATGCAGGAGTCTTATTGTTTTATTGCCTACTTGATTGCACATGCTTACTAATTATTTGCTTTATTATGCAATGCTGACCCTTTTAAATGTATTGCAGAAATGTTTTCTTTAGGAAAATTTGGAAGCTGTGCAGATCATTGTTTTCTCTTGGACATTTAGAGAGAAGAGATGCCTATAATGTACTCTCTTTATACTTGTCCTTTTTCTCTTTGACAGAAGGATTTGGAAATGTTGATGCAAGTGTAAAAGCAGAAGAATTTGATGTAAGAGCTGAGAGGGAGTTTTGGGATGAAATAAAAAGAGGCCTGGTAATTGAGCACTACTCTTCTTACCAATGATATGCTAGTGATGTCACTCTTTCTCTCATTTTGTGACGGGTCTGTCAGGTTGATGAAGAAGGCCTGGTAAGGAAGCAATCATTACACATATTGAAGACAGTACTACAGATAAGTGGTGGAAGCCAGTGCCACTCTGGGGTTTCAGAGAAGAAATCACAAGAGAAACACCCAGTTCCACATGGTATGACAAAGAGGGAAATGTGGGCAGACAAGGAAGCTAAATCCTTAGGTGTATGGGAACCCTGCAATTCAGCCGGTTCTCCTTTAAACAGTCAGCAGCAGTGGGAAGCGTTTATACTCCTGTATGAAATGCTTGAAGAGTATGGCACACACTTGGTAGAAGCTGCTTGGCATCACCAGGTGCGTAATCAGCTTTTTTTTTTTCTCATGTCATGAATTGAGTTATTTGGAACCTCCTATCCGGAAATATATGATTTCAAAAGGAACCATGGAATGGTGAAAGGGGCAAATTGCAAGAGAACATAGTCTGACTTTCATAAAAGTTGATTCTTACTGTTAATTTATTGTTTCTCTTGCAAAAGGGAATGTAATTAGCACACTTAGTGTTTTTCTTGTGTCCTGTGCAATATTTAACTTATTATATACCAATGCCTGGTTTCTTGCAGCTAAACTTGTTGCTTCAGTTTTCTGTTTCAAACAATAATTTTACAAGCTATATCTTCAGAGGATTTCATCAAAAGCAGACTGATATTTTGAGAGAAGCATTTAGTTGGGTAACAATTTTATGGCAACTGGGCTTTCAACATGATAATCCTCAAGGTACTTATCATTTATTGGCCTAACTATGTGATCAGATCAACAATTCTGATCATGGACAATAATATTTTATCATGAATCATGCAATAAATTTCTTCATCCAATTTTTCTTCTTTTCCCATTCCAGGCATGCTATAGTTATTTAATTTGCTTCCTTGTGTTTTGTCTGTGATTGTGCAGTTAGGTGCTTGATCATGGAGTCATTTTTGGGCATTGAGTGGATGAAGTATGGAAACACTGCCAAATCAGTGTCTGAAAGTTTTGTTCTTGGACCATTCATTGAAGGGTTGGATGACCCTGTGCACCACAAAGACTTCGGTTTGTTTTTGATATTTTTGGTCATAAAGGCTATTCAGTGATTGAATACTTTTTCATGCATTATTTAGTTGTTTTTAAGTGAACTGAATGGTGTTGGCCACAGGCAACAAGGTGGTGAAGCTCTAGTGGCTCTGGATTTTGTTTGTCCCTGGTGCTTGTAATTTGTTGATTTTCTTGACTTTTACCTCTGAAAATAGAAAAGAAAGATTTATAGTGTTTTGTAATCATTGTCCAGTCCCAGAAATGATTTTATATGTTTGGAGTTTTTCTTCTCTGTAATTCACATGTGCTGGCTACTAATTGGGTGCGGTGCTAAAAGTTGAAATTCTTGCAGCCCCTAATCTCCCATTACTTTGGTGTCAACTTGCAGTTGTTTCTGGTGATCTCATTTTCAGAACTGCTGTCATTTGTATGCATAAAAAATAAATAAATAAATAAAGTCTTTGGAATCCTTAAGGTTAAGGGGTTATTGCAACCTTCTTAAGCCCTTAATTGGAGAGGAAGTGGAGTCACTCTCTTTGAACTTTTCATAGTACTTCTTCAGTCAACAATATCCTCATTCAAATTGCAATGAGTTGCTCAAAAGGGAAGATATATCATGTAGTAAATTATTATGGATGAGGCCAGCTAACTTGACCTTTTTGGATTTTCATAAAATTTTGAAATCCAGAAATAACCATAATAATTGCAGTTTTGTTTTTTCTGTTCCTTTGTCTTTTTATGCAAAGCCATTCGGTGTTCCCTTTTGTTGAGATTTTTTAATTTATTCTTCTGCTCCACTCGAATTTCATTAGCAAAAATATGGTTGGAATATGATGTTCCATTAGATTAATTTTTAACCTGTTTTTAGGTGTAAAAGGGGTTTACAATTCAAAGACTATTGAAGGTGCAGCCAGGTTCTTGCATCAATATACAAGTCACCTGAATACAAGGTATGCCATCCTATATGTGATGATTTTGCTACCCAAGTGTCAATTAACTCACTTGTTTGTTGTGGGGAACCTGATTCATCTCATATATGGTTCTTCAATAAACTTTATCAGTATAGTTTATTGGATCAACAGATAGTTTGGCCAGTTTTTTATAGTTTCGCTTACATTCAGGGTTCTTTCCCTTTTCCATTTCTTTTTTTTTTTGTGCTTGTTTCTCCTTGGGATATTGCAGAAATGGGTCTGCATTATTTTGCATCGAACACCTTTTTAATAGAATTGCAGAGTATAATGGATCCTTGTTTTTCTATTTCTAGAATTTTTTGGTGAGCTTTCAAAATGTTGCCTCAAGTGTTTAATTCTATTTATTATTTGCTTAATTAGATGGACTGTTCTAGCATTAGGGTATTCCTACATACTATTTGAATAAGATTTGGAGGCCAAATCAACACTCCAGCGCTTGGGGTAACAAGAAGAAAAAAGAAAAATACATTGTCTGTGAATTACTCTATAAAAAATAAAAAAATTGTTTCTTGGTAAATAAAGTGGGTAATGCATGTAATTCATTACTGTTTGACTAAGAAGTGGACTCCAAAAAACATCACTCCATTGAGTGGGGACACATTAAACAATCATTGTCTGTGCATCACTCTATTGAAAAAAAAAAAAAGATTCTTGGAAAAGAAAGTGGGTAATTCATGTAGTTGACTTCATGTGGTTTGCAGGGAAGGGATTGCTTTTTTGCATAGTTTAGCATCTGTTGCCAAACATCACTCTTTTGGTCGAGCTGGATTAATGGGTCTTGCAGAATGTATTGCTTCAGCTGCACGTGGAGTAGGAAGGTATGATAGTGGAGCAAAATGGAGTGAAGATGCTTTTCCTGATGAGGTGCAAGCGGAATCTTCTCCAGAAAATTTTTCTGATAGTAGAACAGCCTTTTTGGATGTTCTGAGATTTGTTATTGAGAGCAGCAAGCAACATTTCAACCCTAATTATCGTCTTCAAGGTCTGTCATATCTATTCTGGTCAGATAATAACATTTGTGCATTTAGTTGAAATTCCACCTTTACCATCCTGAAAATGATTTTGTTGGTTCCTTTTATTTTTTTTAACATTTCCAGTTTGTGAAAAAGTTCTGGAGGCTGCTGCTTCTCTGGTCAGTACACTTGATGTGCCTCTTGAGATTCTCTTGCACTTCATTGCTACACTACCACGGGCATTTACTGATTATGGGGGTAACTATGCCATGTGGATTCATGGCTTCTCGTTCACTTCAGTAATATATTTGTTCCTGCTGGCTTGAGTTGTCTTGATTATTTGTTTTATGGTTGTTCTGCTCCACCATCAGATCATCTTTTCCTCTTCTTGCTCCATGTACATGCTAGCATTTTCATCCATGACTTATTACCAATAGGGAACCTCTGTTTTGTTTGTACCCTTTGTGTTTTCTTGCGTTTACTCTTTATCAAAATGGTTTGTTGTGCTTTTTCTAAACATACATCATTGCATGTATATCTTATGGTTATGAAATCCTTTTTTTACTGTTAAGAAATAGAAATCACGATACTGATTAGGTTCTGATGCCCTTGGAACAGTGCACTACCAATTTGGTTAGATGTCCATTTGAGTGGGTGACTATTTTTAACTTAGAGCATCAATTAAATTTGCTACTGAGCATGGTGGCCTTGTTCTAAAACAGTGAGGTGGGTCCTCATCGATCCAAAGGGCTGGTGTGACTCGTGTTAATTAGTCTCAAGCCATGGCCCTAAGGGACCCATAGATATCCAATTGCTTGTAAATATGAAAAAAAACACACTAAATTTGCTATTTTGGATGCATGTTTATGAGTTCTTATTTTGTGCTTTATGGTGGCCATGTACTGATCACATCCCCTTATCCATTCTTGTCCTGAGCACTGACATTGGATATGTAGTGAATATTCACAAATAACTCTGATGGTATGTTGGCATTGAGTATGATGAACTGCTGGAAATTGCAATTTCTCTCTCTCTCTAAACTTTAGTATTTAGTAGCATGGGTTCTTATATATTTAGGTAATTTCACCTAGAGCTCATCTTCATTTTTTTTTAATTCTGTTGTGGAGGATGTTTTCAAGCGTCTGTTTCTCCTCAGGTTCCTTAAGATTAAAAACACAAGAGTGGCTCTTGGGGTCTGCTACGGAACATTGTAATGTAAATTGCTGCAGTGCTGAGATTCAACTTCTGAAAAATCTTCAGGACTTCCCAGAAAGGTTTACAAGTTCTCAATATTTGGTTGATGGTTTTTTGAGTTTAGATGATGAAGACTTGGATGCATGGGAATCTGAATCAAAAAGATGGGCAAGAGCCCTTTTTCTTATAATCAAGGGGGAGCATCAACTAGCACCAATATTGAGAGTATGCCATCTTCCATTACCTACTGCTAATTCTGACTGCCTTTTATAGCATTTCACACTACATTTTGATGGAAGGGAATTTCTTGAAAGAATTGCTAATGGCATGTCAAAGCATCTTACATGTGGATAGGGGGCATTGTTTTGTGCAGTGTCAAAAGTCTTTGGACCTGCAAGCACAAGGTTGTAGCTTCTGGTCAAGAGCAGCCACTTGCGAAAAATCCTGGAGGGCAGGACTGCCTCCAAGTTTTCCCTTGGATGTTATTAAAGTGAAAAAGCTGATGATATTTACGGATTTGACTTGTCATTAGTATATAATCATAGCTATGCACATTAAAATGATATATTTTGTTGTGGAAAATTTATTGGTACTTGTAAATATTTGGGGTTAAGATAGGGACAACACGCCCCATTCATGCTGTGTGAATTGCAACTTTTGTCGTTGTGTTGACGACTTTCCTTTCATTCACAATAGTGACATTCTTGCTCCTGTATTTTATAACATATATATTTTCAGATTGTCAGAAATAGCATTCTGCTTTATCACTGTAAAATTCTATTGTCATGCAAACATTTTGTGTCTGGGTGTGTGCTGCTAGGAGTGCTGCACCCTAGATGGAGAGAGCCTAGTGGCTGAAAGCATCACTAGCTTACACTCTGACCTGTGTAGCATGGGGCACTTGGAATCCTGTTGTGACTTCACTGCCTTAATGAGGCATATTTTTTTCTTAGTGTTTTTATTTTTTCCATACAAGGTCTGGGAAGGGAGCCAATGTGAAACCTTTGTTTTTTTGTCAATTAGAAGGGAGAAAGACCAATCTGCTGTTACCACATGAGAAACCTTATGGATATGATGTACTTGTCCAGCTGGGTTAATAATAATTAATTTGTTGGCAACTTGTTTAACAGTACAATATCCTGTTGCATTGTTGTCATTTTTGTATATTCTGACGCCAATGTGCATTTATTTTTGAAGTTTATTCAAAATTGTGGCGTCAACATCTGCAAACAACAGAGTCATTTAGAATGGCTACCTGTGAAGTTTCTTGTCCTTGCTAGGAGCTTGGTTGCAGAGATTCAAATAATGCAGGAGAGATCAGCCCAATGTGGTATCAAAATTAAATGCAGATCAGAGATTAGCTTGCTTGATACGGTGGATCAATTGTGTTACACAGAAGCTTCTATGATTAATGGAAGAATTCATGGCCTTTTCCTGTTCATATTGGTATTGAGAACTAATTCCACAATTGTCAATGCTACATGATTTGGCTATTTGTCACTTGTTATTGATGGTACTCAATGACAACTTCTGTTTCCTTGTGGCCTGTAGGAGGAGCTGGTTTCTTTTGCCGACTTGTCTTCTTCCATATTTTGGTCTAGCATTACTAAGGAGACAACTCTTCCTGGTTCTGTGAGAGGAAAACTTGGAGGCCGTAGTCAACGTCGACTGTCAACTTCTACCACCACAGCTATATTGCAAGCCGTATGTTTTCCTTAGTTTCTTTTGTTTAAACTTGATCTGTTATTGAAGCATGAAAAGGCGTGTTCATGTACACACAAGCACACATGTTTGGGCTATATTGTTGTAGCTCCAGCATAATTATTATCTTCTACATTTTTCCTGGAGGTCCTAATACTTGTTCTTCCTCTATGAACTATCAAAACTCTTCTAAAGCTTTCCTGGAGGTAATAAACTCTTGTCATTGCTATATATTAGTCACAAAGTGGAATCTTACAATGTCTAATTTTTCTTTTCCTCTACGAACTCTTGTTTTGATATTGTTTACTTGTATTTTTCACAAAGCCTTTTATTTAGATTCTATGTGATCACAGTTACTGATTTCTTTTTCACCTTTTTCTGTGGTTTTTTGTAGTTACCTCAGAAAGTAACTACTATTCTACTGGTTATTTTAAATTTATATCTTTGGTTGGACTTAAATCTATTTTAGTTTAGACCATTTTATTGAGGACCAGCCATTTTAGCTGAAAACAAATTCTTCACCCTTGTAGGCCAAGCTGAATGTAGCATGTCCTTTTTAAGCTTTGTATTAACAATTCCTTATTGAATATTTGCTAGGCTTATGTATATTTTGGGTTATTGAGGACCGCCCATTGTTAGCCAATATGGTTCACAACCTTTCTGGGTTTGGTCAGTTAATGATCATGCTTCAGCCTTATTTTTTGTTGCCTAACCTGTTTCAAACTAAGACATACATTTCTGTAGGTATTGGTTTGTTCTTTCTTGAATTGCTTGCTTGCATTTTATCTGCTATACATATCTGCTATTTGTTATTTATCAATAGCTGCTCTTATTGAAGCATGTTATGGATATGTTTTCCCTTTGTGATGAGCAGATAACTTCAATACAAGTGGTTGCATCTATTTCATCATGGTGTGCACAGTTTAAAAGTGATGTTAAGCTCAGTTGTGTGTGGAACTTTTTGTGGAAATTCTTCTGGAAGACGGTTTCCTCTCCAGCTTGTGATTCTGAGGTGTGTAATAACTTGACTGGACCTTATGTCTTAAAATTTTTTATAGTTTGTTTGAGCTAACTACCAGATCGATTTAAATGCTTCATATAAGGCTGGAGCAGAAATTTGTCTGGCAGCATATGAAGCATTAGCTCCTGTTTTGAGAGCTCTAGTTTCGACATCCTCTTCACTATCTTTGGATCTCATTAGAGAAAATGATGAATTTTCGGCACCTGTTGTAGAAGTCAAATGCTGCTTAGATTCTTTGGCTCTTTCTTTTCTTCGGAATATCAATAATCTCCTTGCAGTTGGAGTTCTGGCACGAACTCGACGGGCAGTTTTGCTAAACCAGAAGGTAAAGAATCTTGTGTTCATAACTTCTATTTCAACTTCTTGTTTGGTGCTGGGATGGCTTTGGAGTGCTGGTTGTCATTGCTGTTTATCTTTGCTTTGTGATATTGGAATTAAATTTTTGAAATATGGGAATTTCTGTGCCTTCTGTTCTGTTTTCTGATTGACTATTCATTCTTCATTAGTTTCCCCATCTTTATTCAATGTTATTAAAATGAAATCCCTCTAAATGTTCATGACCATGTTCAACAGTTAATGCCATTCGTGTGACTCTGAATTCCTCTTAGTAACGACTCCCCTTCCTCCAAAGACGGATTCCATCTTTGTTTTCTAGTGACTTGTTAACATTGCACACATCATCTGCAATTCCCTTTATTCAATGATGAAAATAAATAATTGACCAATTTGACCAATTTAATTCATCTGTTGGTATTCAGTGGATTTGCCTGGAGTCTCTGCTGTCTATTCCTTACTCTGCTCCTTGGAATGTGCTGAATTTAGATGATGGCAGCTTGTTCTTCTCGGATTCAGCAATCAGATGTATTTTCAGTGATCTTGTCGAAAGGTAAGAAGAAAGGTGCTTTTCCTTTTAACACTTATTTTCCTTCTCTGCCAGATTATTCAATTAAGTATGGTAGTAATAGCAATCATATAGCATGTGTGACATGTTTTTCACTAAGTTATTTTTCTTAATTAATTTATGGTTTTCTTTTTGGTTACTTTTCAGATGGCTTCTTTTTTCTTTCTTTCTTGTTTTTTTCTCTCTCGCTTTTCTCATTACCAATAAGGAGTGTTTTTGTAGGCTTTGTATTTCTCTTCCTTTTCCTCTTCAAATAGCGATTTTCTCAATTTTATTTCAGAAATGGGTTGTTGCAAAATCTCTTGGCAATGACTGGTTTGAAATAGTGGAGTTATGTTGCCTGTTAATATCCCAATGTTATTGTTGCTTACTGTTCATGTTGGGGTAGTTGAATCTGCATTTATAATTGATGTAATTTGAAGAAAAAACCTCTCACTAATTTGCAGTCTTGATAATGCTGGGGAAGGTTCTGTTTTACCTATGCTGAGATCTGTCAGATTGGCTTTGGGCCTGATTGCCTCAGGAAAGTTAGATTCACATGTTTCCTCATGCAATGGTGTGGATGCTCAGGTTCATCTCATATTTACTATTGTCTTTATTTGTTTGTGCATGTTGCCTTTGCGGGATTGTGTGCTTGACATGTGCATCTGTAATGCAAGGCCACAAATGCTTGTGACAACCCTATGCAGACAGAGGAATGTTCCGGCCACACTACAATGGTGCTATACTACTGATCATAGTTCTTTTACTAGGAATGGGATTAGATGAGTCAAAGCATACAATCCAAAAGTAATAATTGGAGAGGTCCATATACTAACTATGGCCCTTCCAAACTTTAAACTTGACCTAGATGACAGTACATGGAGCTAGAATGCAGCAATGACAATGAGAAAACACAATAATGGCATGCTCTAATATCATGTTAATAATGTCTCACCTGAGATTTTAAGCTGATAGATGGAGATGTCCATGCAATATCTGCAGCTATTGTAGACTACATATGATGGATACGTGGCTCCTAAAGGATGGAGTTTATTGGTCTGTGCAACCTCTTTATGCATTTCTTTAAACCTTCTCAGTCAGCTTGGGAATCCTAAAATAGGTGGTTCCAGTCTTAGATCTTTGTAAAAGTTACGCTGTACTTGAAATCTTACAAACACTTCTACTTAATGGGAATGGATGTTTTTGGGGAAAAGAGGGTTGGAGTGCGCTATTTATGGCTTTCTAATGCATTTCCATCATTAATCCTTTCACTACACTTTTTGACTTTGGATTTGTTGCTGATGCTTTACGAACATCTTGCTGTGGCTTTAATTTTGTGACACATCTTCTCTTGCTTTTGATGTCATAGTTGTACTTTCCATTCTATGCAATGAGGGATTTCATGATTCTAGATCACCTGTTGACTAGTAAAGTCCACTGCCTATTCCCCAGGGGCAGGTAGAAAGAAGGAATTTGTAATAATCACTATATAGAACGCACAATGCCTGTTAGTTCTTTTGATGTGGAATCAAAATTCATAGACTGTTCACTACAACTGTTATTGATGGTAATTTCTGAGAGGCTTGCCTTGGGTGGATGGTTGTTGGAACTTAAATTGGAATATTGGTGTTGAATTTGTAATTCATTCTCAAGTGCAATAGCTTGTATTCCAAAACTAATGTTTGCTCTTATTTTATTTTATATTTTTTAGATTTTGAAACTTTTTTCCTATGAGGCATCAAAAGGTGGAAAATGGCATTAGTGAGAATTCTGCCTTCAACGTTTATTTATTCATACATTTTTGTTTCATACCTTCATCAAAAACTTTACGTGTTTGTCACATCAGGCTAACTTAATAACTTATCGTCATAGTTTGGCTTTATCCACTTATCACTACCCTTGTTCTGCAGTGAACCTTCTTATTTTTCCATAATTTTCATATTTTACATCCTTTGTTGCTTGTGTTGTTTTCTTCAAATAAAAGACCAGGACCTTTTTTTTTGACATACCCATCGGATGGATCTCAATTTTGATGCAGATGATGTGGCGTTTGGTTAATTCATCTTGGATATTGCATGTCAATTGCAACAAGCGGAGAGTGGCATCTATTGCTGCACTTTTGTCTTCTGTCTTGCATCGTTCCGTGTTTATAGATGAGGGCATGCATTTAATCAACAATAGGCCCGGGCCTCTGAAGTGGGTATGTGTTTCCTTTATGTGCATGTGCATAACCACAATTTACACGTTCCATTCCCTAACCAAAGTGGGTATGTGTTTCCTCTGCAGTTTGTTGAAAATGTTATTGAGGAAGGTACAAAAAGTCCTCGTACAATTCGCCTTGCAGCATTACATCTAACAGGACTGTGGCTCTCTCATCCAAAGACTATTAAGTATTACATGAAAGAACTGAAGTTGCTAACACTTTATGGTTCTGGTGTGTGACATACTTCTTACCCTATATCACTTTTTTAAGTTCATCTCTTTTCTTTGTTTATATTACAAAAATACTTCCAATCTGATAATTTTCTTGCTTAGTTGCATTTGATGAGGATTTTGAAGCTGAATTATGTGACAATCAAGATGCAAGTACTGAAGTGTCATTATTGGCTAAAAGCCCAGACCCCGAGCTGACTGAAGTAAGTTGTTCAATTTATCAATTTCATTTTCTTGTATGATATGGTCACTTGAGAAGAATATGCATTTACAATTCATAAAATTTTGGGCATAAAATCACCTTATAGCTGCATTTGGTATGAGAAGATTGCCAAAAAATGAAGGGAAGGAACTTGTTGTTGTCTTTTATCAGAAGAAAACTTATGGTAAATGAGCTTATTTACCAGAAAAAAACTTGAGATCCTCCAGGCACTCACAAAATGCTTAATATCAGAGACAGCAATCTGTGCATTAAAGAACTTAAGGGTAAACAAAATGTAGACCTTAAAACTGGCCCTATCTTCATAAGCTCGATAAAAGGGGAAAAAAAGCTCTTGTTGATGCAGTGATTGTAAATGTTAAAACTTTGGAAGAATTTTTTTTAAACGTTTTTTGTTTTGATAAATTAAGCTTGGTAGTTTAGCAAACACTTCTTTAGCCTTTGCTATATATTTTCCAATCTTTCCTATCACACTAAGAAATAAAGCACCTCTTTTGGTTAGGTTTCCTTCTAGCTGTTCATTTCTCTTGGAGGAGTTTGAAAAACATGTCACCTGACATCAATTTTGTTGAGCATCTAATTTGATGTTAATTTATTTGGGCATCTATGGAAACTGAATGATGGTATTATAAATTATTGGGTTTAATGCATGTACTGTTTCTGTATGGAGTTCCTTACCATGTTGCTCTGATTCATGACTTCTCTCATAGGCATTCATCAACACAGAATTGTATGCACGTGTGTCTGTAGCCGTTCTTTTTTACAAGCTTGCTGACTTGGCTAATTTGGTGGGATCGGCAAATGAGAATGAAGATTGTCACGCTGCACTTGAATCTGGAAAAGTGTTTCTGCAGGAGCTCCTTGATTCTGCGGTATTAATTACAATTCTTGCCTCAAATGGGAATAATACTTTGTGTTAAGAGATGTTACTTGGATATTTTTTCTTGTGAGTCTTGACATTCTTGATGCATTATTATGCATTCATTCTTGATCCATTATGATGCATTCTTATGTCCCATAACACATGCAATTAGAATTTTGCTTCCAATTTTACCTAGTCAATAATTGGTAATGTGATTTATGTACCCAGTCAATTTTACCTAGTCAATAATTGGTAATGTGATTTATGTACTGCTTGGATGTTTCATTTACTGATTTTAGATGAATGTCGTGTTGTGATGGGCATTTGTGAATCCTCTCCCTCAATAGAGTGATGATCTTACTCAAGAATCTTGTTGCCAAAAGAAGATGCAATGGTGATTGAACCTCTCCACTAAATCTCAAGAAAATGCACACCATTGCTACTACTGCAGCCTCTTTACTTTGCGGGGAGGCTCAATCACACTTTTTTGGTTTTGCATTTTGTGGAAGAGTGTTTTGCTTTTGGTGGCAAGCATTGGGTAGTTCTGATTATGTTGGAGGAGTTGTATTGATTCATCTATTGGGTTTTGGTAGAGGACAGGGATGCACTCTTATACCAGAGTGGAACTTAAAAATTGATCCCTTTCCAGTGCCTTTTTTTTTGCGTGGCAGAATTGCTTTATGAGCCATGTAAACATCTGTACAATGAAGAAGGTGAGATAAATAAAACAAAGTATAAATGGGTAAAATAGCTAAAAAAATACAATTTGGATTTGAATAATTGAATGAGGGGGAAAAGCCCTTTCAATTTTCAACCCCTGTATTTCTCCATTTGAGCATGCCCTATCCTCATTTAAAGTCTTCATTTCTTTCTATTTGGAAAAAAAGCTCTTCTTTTTTGTTTTTCATGGAAATTCAGTTTCTTGTCACGAGACAATTTGTGTGGTACACTGTTGATTTGTTCATCTAAATTAGTAAGTGAAGGGTTGTGTGCTTCTGTTTTTGTTGCTTGTAATTCCTGCAATCTGCAGCCTCTATGCCTTTGGCATGGTGTATATCCTACTGAGATATTTACACTTAGCTCTGTTGTGTTTAGCTAAAGATCTAATGCTAAAATGATAAGTGTTTGTAGTGCATGGATTGATCTAGTGGTAGTGAAATTTTAGTTTTATCCTGATCTTTTTGATAGAAAATATTAGTGCAAAAAGATGTAAAGGAATTGCAATATGGAAGATCAGGCTTTCTTGAAAAGAAAGCGATATCACTTAACATAAGGAGTTGCTTCATTCAGAATGCTTGGATCACGTAATTTCTAAATACTATAGGGAGAGATGGCTAAATTCTTCACATTGCTAAGCTGGTGCATTTTCGTTTTGTTCAATAGAATATCTCATACTATATCATTGGACACTGGTCTTGACTGCATTAATATTGATGCAGGTGAATGACAAAGATCTTGCAAAGGAGTTGTATAAAAAGTATAGTGGGGTGAGTAATAATTCATATGTGATTCACAATTGAAAGTTGGCAATTAAAAATATCTAGAATTATTCAAAATCAAGTAAATGATGTGGAAATAATAATAAAAAATATGTATATCTTGCTTGAAAAAACAAAAGAACTTGTTGGTTAATGTGGTAATTTATTGTTATAACAAAATCAACAAATTGTGGGACAGTTCCATTATTTATTGGATTTCAAAATTTGATCACGTAAAAAGTTGGGAATCACATTGTCTAGAAAAGTAAAAGATTTTGAATCATAATGGTCGTAACAAGTTCTTTGCTTTTTATATTGTTTATATTTGCAAAAGTTGATCTTTGCCGCTGTGCTATCTTATTTATTTGCACATATTTATTGAATAGAAAAGTTGATCTTTGCCGCTGTGCTATCTTATTTATTTGCACATATTTATTGAACAGATCCATAGACGTAAAATACGAGCTTGGCAAATGATATGTGTTTTGTCGCGATTTGTTACTGATGATATAGTTGCACAAGTTACTCACAGCTTGCACATATCCCTCTACGTAAGTGATGCTCCACAACATTATTAGTCCTCGTGTATGCATAAAAGCAATTTTTACTAAATGATTGACTAGGTTTTTGATACCTCAGAGTTAAATGTATATATTCCCTGTCAATCCTGGTTAGTGTGGAAATGATTTATATGAATCATGAAGCACTGCAAGTTTCCACTGTCAGTTATTTGAGCAAAAAAACAATGGTCCCTTGTCAGTCAAATCCATAACCTCAGAAAGTGGCAGCCTTTGCAATATTAAGTACTGGTTACTGACTTATTGCTATTGTCTAACATGAATGATTTGCTGCTTGTGTCCTTTTCCAGAGAAATAATTTGCCTGCAGTTCGCCAATACTTGGAAACTTTTGCAATTAACATCTACCTGAAATTCCCATTGTTGGTAAGAAATTTTATGTTTGTTTTGGGTAAATCTAGAAATCTTTGTGCTTAGGGCTGTACTCCTTTTTTATTTTACCGCTGCGCCCCCTCCCCTCCTATGTCAAGCAATAAATTGAGTATAGAGAACTGGTGGAAAATGGGCCCTCCACAGAGAAAGTGTTATGAGAGGGATGCTTTTTAAAGATCTCTATTATAGACAACTGAAAGAAGAATAGAAGTGGAATATCTCGGAAGAATGGTAGTATTTGCATGGAGAGTGGTGTTGCCTTGTGTATAGTGGAACTTTGAGGGAATAACAAAAAATCTGAAACTACAGGAGAAAAAAGGCAGCAAGCTGAGATGAAAACCACATCCTTCTAGGAGTAAAACTTTCAATCAACCTGACAGATAAAAACAAATGTTTTTGTTTTTATTAGATAAATAAAAAATCCTTATGTGCATATAGAAGGTTATTAAATAAATAAACAATCCCTCCTTTCCCCACCACCATTAAGTATATCATCAAATTTGAGAATCTGTAAGGAGCAGTTAGAAACAAAGTAGTGTCAAATCAAAAGAATCTACTTTAAAGGGGATTTGAAGTTATTCACATGTCCTTCTGGGAAATTCTGTTACCTTGGGCTTCTGCTGCCTTGTGCAATTATACAACTTAAATATTATTAAATAAAGCAATGGATAAATAAATGAATGAAAGAAACAATAAGAAATAAATTTAAGCTGTTATGCTGCTAGTCAGATGCCAATTTGAAAATGGCCTAAGAGAACCTTGCAAGCTTGAGATTCTAGTTTTTTTGTTTTTTTGGTTAATACTAGTGGTGATCTTCATTGTAGATTGTTTAGAGGTTGCACAACACCTTACAGACATAAGGCTATTGCCAAAATGACTTGATAACTGCATGCACATGTAAGCTGTGCTGGTATCCAATTTCAGATGCTTGTAGTTGGCCTCTACGTGGAGAAAGCCACAAGCTTAAAATTTGAAAGTGTTTAACTCTATCATCATAATACCTTTTTATTTTTCAGAAAATGGATTGAAAAAGAATATCTTGCTTTGGCCTCTACATGGAGAAAGCCACAAGCTTACAATTTGAAAGTGTTTTACTCTATCATCATAATTCCTTTTTTTTTTCAGAAAATGGATTGAAAAAGAATATCTTGCTTTCGATTTTGGCAAGCAGTTCCTTTTGCTCTTTTCCTTTCAGTTCCACCTACAAATTAATTCTTAAATCCCCAATTGCCTAAAATCAACAACCCTTGCACCAATTGGTCATCTTAGAATTTTAATATGCTGATTCACATCAGGCTGTGAGGCGAGTCCATGAGATTCTGTGTCATGATTCTTCTGCATTCTTGTAATTGTGACCTAAAAAATAGATTTGAGTTAGTAACTTAATATTGTGATGAAGTTTGGTGGGATTTTTGGCCTTATCATTTTATTGCTTCCCACGTTTAGGTTTTATTATCTCAATTGGTTTCTTGTGTTAAAGTTCCTTTATTCTAACCCTATATTTATGCTTAATTCTCAGGTCAGGGAACAATTAGTTCCTATATTACGAGATTATAACATGAAGCCTCAGGTAATTCTATTTTTGAGTGAATAGCCCTTCTCGCATCTTAACTTCTTGTTATAGTTTGATACACGCTGGAACAGTCTTATAGTGTCATAACATGAAAATTTGCAACTTACGTGCTGGAAATGTAATTTCAGGTGAGATGTTCCTCATTTGGGAGCTTTTGCACTATGTTTCTTGGTAATGGGATAATTTTGTTGCTAAAAAGAATAACTTGAATTGAGTTTGCTGTAACTCATAAATAAAATCCATCAAAAATACTTTTCTATTTCATAGAAGTTGAACAAATTAGGGTAAGCAATCACATCTGAGATTACTTGATCACATTAACCAATAAACATTTTAGGAGCCACAACTTGTGTTGAACATACCTCTAAGGTACGGTGGAAAACTATTAAGGCAATATGGACATGGAATGCATAACTTATTAACAACATATGCAGCTTGTTGATGGTTACAACTATTAACTTGATAACACGTGATCTTTTCACTTTCCTTTTCTTTTCTAATGTTCTTTCAGTTTAAAATTACAAACAAATGTATTCTTGTTTAACCTCATTTTTAATGTTTCGTTTATCATATCAAGATAGGTATAAAGGGAGGTTAAGATTAGTGTTTAAAATGTGCCATTGATGGTTATAAATCTGCATGGATTATAAATTTGTCAATCTCATTCATGTAATGCAGCATGTCAATCCTTCATCATATACAGGTTGGTGGGTAAACTGGTGGCAGGAAACGTCAGCACAATTTCTCCACAAACATGATTAGATGAACCCAAAATCAGCGTGTTTCATAGACATGTTGATATTGTCGCTATTATTTCTAAACTTACATTTACTTGTAGCAATGTTTTTAGTCAAAGAAATAAACACCAACAACCATCCCTCAAACTTTTTGTCAAACGGTCTTTTTTTAGCAGGATCGAGTGTAAATTTATCTTGAAGTGTTTTATCAATCCATTTTTATCCAAAATATATTCTCAGGTTTGAAATAAAAATACAAAATGCTGGTTTTTTCAAACTCCAAAGGCATTCTTTTTATGTAAGCCCATTTTTAAGTATTGTCTTTAGTATCTTATTTATTTTTTTATGTCTCAGAATGCCATTTTCTGCTTCATAGTCCTTTTAACATGTTAGATGGACTCAAATTATTTCAGATTAGAAGTGCTATTGTATTGCCATGAGAGCCATTTACTGGCTGTGGAACTTGACATCCTACTTAAAACCTTTTGCCTTCATTTATATGCAAGTACAAAGTGCATGGAGTTTTTACTGAATGTGATGTGTCAAATGCAGGCACTCTCTTCCTATGTGTTCATAGCAGCCAATGTCATCCTCCATGCTTCTAATGCAAATCAATCCAGGCACTTCAATGAATTGCTTCCACCTATAATTCCATTATTAACCTCACACCACCACAGTTTACGTGGTTTTACGCAGGTCCTTAGAGATACATAGGATTTTTCTTCCATTTAATTCTTAAATCTTTGCCACATGAAATCTGATAAATGTTTCTGATATCCCCTTGCAGTTGTTAGTCTACCAAGTTTTTTGTAAATATTTTCCTATGTTGGATTATGGTGCCTCTGAAATGCCTTTAGAGAAAATGTGCTTTGAAGATTTGAAATCATACCTGGCAAAGAACCCTGATTGTAGGCGGTATATATTCTCCCCTTTCTCAGAAATGCTACTTCAGAATATCTTACTATCATAGAATTTTCTGTTAGCCTTTTCAATTGTACCACTTTCCGATAGAAACTCAAGCAGGATAGATATATCTTTCACATCTGATCAACTCAGATATCATTTAATAATCATGTTTTATTTTTCAATTTTATTTAACCTGCCAAAGAATCTTTTTCTAGCCCAATCCCATGCATAACAGGTTGCATTATCAGGATTGTTTAATTTGATTTAGCACCTATTTTTTAGCATGGCTATAGGTAAATGTGGGGAAACAGTTTGTCTTCTGTTATTTGTTTCTTATAATGGGACATTTTACTTTTAGAGATTCATGCAACATTCCAAGTCTTTGTAGCACTACTTTTGTTTACTTGTTTGGTACATGTACTAGATTGGCACGAAGAAAAAAAACCCCAGAGAAACAGCACCTATGAGTGGGAATTATGTCATCAATTTTAAAACCCAAGTTTTCAAAACCACTCTAGTCGTTAAATTGGAGATTTAAATGGGGCTGAATTAAGCTATGAAGAATTAATATTTTTTTCTAAATATTCCGTGTACAATATGGGAGAGTTGAGAATGTTTGATATTGGATTAATTTTCCAATTATGAACTGGGCACATAACTGAAACTGTGAGCATAAAAGTCAATATTTAACTTGTCAACCGTGGACTGGTGGATGGGTTGGCTTTCAAACCACCTAGATAGATCAGGTTTGACCTTTTTCTTTACTTTGATGAACTTGGTTAGTCCTGTGTCCCAACTGATCTGGCTGGCGCAATTTGGTTCATAAAGTACTGTCTAATACTTTCCTTAAGCCATCTCACTCTAATTCAATGACAAAGTTCAAGGTAAAGCAAAAATATGAGAAGTCTTTACCAATGATCTCTTATTTGAATCTAAGTATACCTTTTACTTAACGTTTCAAGAATATTCATGCTTCAAGTATATGATATTCCAGTGGCTTTGCATGTTGCTCAAGTAATTTGAATCTAATGATATTTTCTATATCATTCTTTATTGTTTCTAAGGGCTTGCATTTGCTATTTTCATTTATTGTTTCTATTTTTTAAAGCTTACGAGCATCTATGGAAGGATATCTTGATGCCTATGATCCCATAGCCTCTGGTACTCCAGCTGGAATTTTCATTGATCGGATTGAGGTTGAGGACTTCTCTTTAACTTGATGTTTTACTCTGTTATAAATTGGAATTTTATTGTGGTGTTCATAATTTTGAGAAGACTAACAGACTCTAGGAAACCCTTCAATCAACTCAACTAAGCCTCAATCCAATGAAATTGGGGTTGGCAATCCACCTTTTCCACTCTGATATGCAAGTATACTAAATTCTATACAAGTTGCAACACTATATCTCTCTAGGAAGCACTTGAAAACTGATTGGACAGCAATCAGACTCTCTGCTTT
The DNA here is from genome assembly GCF_000495115.2 of Populus euphratica. Lineage (NCBI taxonomy): Eukaryota > Viridiplantae > Streptophyta > Magnoliopsida > Malpighiales > Salicaceae > Populus > Populus euphratica. The sequence continues at coordinate 124,130 of NW_011500021.1, forward strand.
GCTTTGATGGCAATATGAGAATTATATACAAATTGATTCGTATCTTTCCTGAAAGTTTCCCAAACTAATTAAGGAAGCGTGCCTTTTGTGCCTGGGATATGTTATAACTCTTTAATTAATATGACATTTAAAATCTTCTGTACCTGTTATGCTTGTGGTTTGTCCTGAAAGGATTGAAGTACCCAATGCACAAAAAGTTACCCTTGCCTCCTCAAATTTGCCATAATGAATTATAATTGAAGAAGGCCTTGCATCAGGTGTAACAAAATCACTTCAAATGAATTCCTGTTAGTTTATATGTTCTTAATGGCCTGTCATTTGATATTTTTTATCAAACGATTTAATTGTCCATTTGTCTACTCAAATGACATTTGTTCATTGAACGATCTATTTTTGGAATGCCATGTGTATAATTATTGGAGTTGACATTCCGATATTACTTTGAATGTTTTCTCACGCTAATTCCTTACTGTATCTAATTTTGCTTTATCACCAAAAATAGTTTGAAGATGGAAAATTTTCTTCTGAACATGACTGTCATGTCTTTAAATGAACAAATATGTATTTCAATCCAGTTGAATGATGTTTTCAGCTTCTGAATTACTTCTTTCTTTTCTTGTTCTAATGAAGGAACTTGGGTTTGAATGTGTTCCAACATCCCTCTTGGAGGAAGTGCTCAACTTTCTAAATGTAAGCACATGACCATTTGTTAGTGCTTTCTCTTGTGTTAGTGGTATCTTAACTTTCAAGGTTGCAGGATGTGAGGGAAGGCCTCAGATGTTCAATGGCGAAGGATGTTGTGACTATCAAGAATGAGAGCTTAAAAACTGGTGAAGATGGTAACTGCAGGCAAACAGTAATTGATTCCCAGCTGCCTAAAGAAACATCATTTGATTTCCAGAAAAAGCTTACTCTCTCTAAACATGAGAAACAAGACAGTGATTCCAGCTCTGTTTTGGGGAACAATGAAGCATGCAAACAACTTTTAGGTATCCTACAATGAATTACACGAACAGAAAGCACATGTTTGCTGCTATTGCTAATACACTAGTTGTTAGACCATGTTAGTATTGGCCACTTACGCAACCTCTTAACTCTGATGCGGTTTCTCATTTGCACAAATTTTGTTTTTCTTTTCTTTTTCCTTCTGCCTCATTTTCCTTCCTCAGCCTTTATTTCTTGGTTCAACAATGCCCTGCACTCGAGTAGCGTAATCTCAAATTGACAACTCTTTCTCATCAAAGTCCAAACTACTATAATCTATCTCCATCAATGCTTTCTTCCACTGGAAATATTATTAGATTCCATTTGGCCCTTTTTCTAGTATCATGCATTTTTCCACCTTTATCAGTCGGTTCTTTCTGTCCTTTTCTTTTGTTTTGCGCTTTAGAGAACCGCTTAAACAATATTTTCATTTTGTATTCTGATAAATGTTAGAACCAATAGCAAACCTTTTGTCATAGAAATGGATTCAGTGTTTGCTTTTCTTGAAATAACACAGCCCCCAAATTCCTTTCTCTAACCCAGTAAAGCACAGGCATTGTTTTTTATACAATGGAATTTTAGGATTCAACATGTTAAATGAGCTCTAGGTTCTGCACACATGGCCTATCATTTTTCCCAGAAGTTAAGTTAAGCATGAATTACATTCTTGAATTTTTTTCCTGTTTCTTCTTTGTCGGTTTTATTTATTTATTTTGGAAGATTTCCTATGCTTGATCTAGTTCCTCTGTTGATCTCAGTTATATCTTTAGCAGATGCAGATGTGTTTGATTTTTGCTTGTTAGACTTCAATATAAGTCTTAACACTTCTCTCATCATGTGATTATTGTGGCTGCTTAATCTTCATGTTGACTGTGTGGAATGCAGAGATGGAAAAGGAAGATGAGCTTCTTGATCAGTCATTTCAATCCAGAAGATTGACCATGGAAAAAATAAGAGCTAGTCAACAACAATTTATCCTTGTTGCATCATTGCTTGATCGGATACCCAATCTTGCTGGGTTGGCACGGACATGTGAGGTATGTTGAAGTTGCTCATAATATATTTTGATTGCCCTTAAAACTGGTGCCTTTTGTCTTATTTTAAGAACTTCATTATTTACCTTTTGTCCATACCAATTATGTTCTTTGCAGGTATTTAAGGCGTCAGGACTAACCATTGCAGATGCAAGCATCTTACGTGATAAACAATTCCAGCTCATCAGGTTTTGACTATAACACACTACCCAGGGGAGGGAGGGGGGGGGGGGGGGGGGGGGGGGGGGGGGGGGGGGGGGGGGGGGGGGGGGGGGGGGGGGGGGGGGGGGGGTACTAATTTCTAATTTTTAGTTACTTGAGACTCAAGTATCATGTATCAAAGTTAGGTTCCTATCACTATTGCATTCATAAAGATTGCAACAAGATGTTTGGATTTTGCTTTGCACTTCTGAAATAGGAATGTGAAATAACACCAGAAATTCATGTGATTATGGTGTGTTGTATTCACCATGTTTGTGTCAGAGTCAGACAGGTTATGAGGTTACCTGACTTTGTTTAAGAGTTAAGACCCACCAGCCATCATATGATAGCATTTTTTTGTTACATTTGTTCACATCGATGCCATTGACTGCTGTAGTCAATAAATTAACTGTTCTTTCTGTTCATTGGTTATTTGCATTTTCCAGCGTAACAGCAGAGAAGTGGGTTCCTATAATAGAAGTCCCAGTAAACAGCGTGAAGCATTTCTTAGAAAAAAAGAAGCGAGATGGCTTCTCAATATTGGGACTAGAACAGACAACAAATAGTGTAAAGCTCGATCACTATGCCTTTCCCAAAAAGACAGTAAGTATTCTCAATCACAGCTCACGGTTTCTTCAATACTCAGTTTGGGCATGAAAGGAGATCTTGATATGCAATCAACTATCATTAGAAGAAAAAAAATAGAACGGCTTATCATGTATGAGCTAAAAAGTCCTAGCAAGAAGAAAATTCTCATTGCATGGTTCTTAGGAGGAAAAAGATGACCCATCACTCCATTTACTCGTGGCAAACATTCTGTCAATTGATTGTTGAAAATTTTCAGAGACGTTTGCTTATTTCATCAAATTGCTAGGTACTGGTCCTTGGACGTGAAAAGGAGGGCATACCGGTGGACATTATCCATATGCTCGATGCTTGCATTGAGATTCCGCAATTGGGAGTAGTGAGGTCGCTTAATGTTCATGTTAGTGGGGCAATTGCCCTCTGGGAGTATACTCGACAGCAAAGATCTCAATAATTATTCGTCCTCAAAGGATTTCTAAAAGGAAACATACACCAAGCAGCATGCTCTAAATGATGCCTTCAGTGATTATGAACTATCAGGCTGACTTTGTTTCTTGTAGTCGATTCTTTGCTGTAGTATGTTTAGGTACAATTTTGTGATTTCTGGTCAGGTTGTACTGTTGCTATCCCTGTTTAAATGAAAGGAATGTCGCCTGAAGAAAAATAAGATACTCAATATTCGTTATTTTCCTGTTTGTTTAAAGGTGGCACTATTTAACATACAACAGTTGTCTTACCAACAACTGTGAAGGGTCCATTGTTGGCTCAATTAATATGCATGATCAACTCGCTTTACGCATTATTATTCCATTTAATATGCATGATCAACCAGCATGTATGCAACGCAACCTGAGACAGAAGTTAGGTTGGGGATCCCGACGATGCTGTCAACCTTTTACATCAGCGCGTCCTCTTCCCTGTCTGTTGGACTTGGACTTGATTTACTTGCATCGTTATAGTACAATCATCAGTTTGTATATTTTGGGAAAGGCCTTGCAAGCACCTGCAATTCCAGTTACAGTGAGGCAAGGGTAGATCACCTGTATGAACTGGAGGTTGGAAAATAAGAATGACATGAATGGGAAAATGGGAAAGGCGTTGATAGCTGAAATAAGCTTTCACGATTCAGACCCATCACCTAATATACTTCGATGGCTCATGAAATTAACATGTTTTGCGCTCGGTGCTCTGAAGAAGAGCAGGATTGATCTTAGGGTGTATCTCACTTAGCGTGGCAATGAAAAGAAAAGGGTCATTACGTAACCCACTCATCAGCAGGACATCAGTGCCACTGACAATGTCTTCCATTTTCTCCTCCGTTCTTTTCATTTCTTTTGTCATAATCGTTGATCCTCTAATAGCTGAAGCAAAAGTTCTCATTGTTTTGATGGATGATGAACCTGTCTTCTCTTCCAAATCAAAGGAAGCCCATTCTAGGTGTCGTCCCTTTGTGCGTGCGTGTGTGTGTATAAAAACATATCCTCTCATGCTTGTTTTTTGTTTCTTTTTATTTGTTTTTCCTGGATACTGATTTGTTTCATCTGTCTGCAATTTCTGTCTTTTATACTCTAGAAAATCAAATATGACTCCGCATAGGATTGAGGAGGCTTCTTTGGCATACAAAGAGAGATTAAGGACAAGCCATGACGTATTCTTAGAATCCCTGCTCCTGAAAGATACCTACAACAAGCTCTACAGCTACACTCATTTGCTTAATGGGTTTGCAGTCAATGTTCAGTCCAAGGAGGTATTCCTACGTACAAGAACTTGCTTCATCCATCACATATAAAAGCTTAAAAAGTTATTAATGGGAATAAAACATTGTTGTGTACTTGTATTGTAGTTGAAGCTATATAACTGTGCCATCTATCTTTGATTCTTCACAAGGATTAACTGGACCAAATAGTGAAAGAAATGAGACATTTTACAGGTCCTCAGAACTCTGAAGAACGCAACAGGAGTTAGATCTATCCATGAAGATGTCAAAATGGAGAAGTTGACAACACATACACCTCGCTTTCTTGGGATTCCTACTGGTGTTTGGCCAATTTTAGGGGGAGCAGAGAGTTCGGGTGAGGGGGTAATAATAGGTTTTATTGACACGGGGATAAACCCTCTCCATCCAAGTTTTACGGGTGGTTCCTCTGCACGATTTACAAACAGTTCCAAATTCAAAGGAAAATGTGTCACCGGAGAGAAGTTCCCTTCAACAGCATGTAATGGCAAGATAGTAGGGGCACAATATTTTGCTCGTGCAGCAATAGCTGCTGGTGACTTCAATGCAACACGCGATTATGCATCCCCCTATGATGCTGATGGTCATGGAAGGCAAGTTATTCCCAGCGCGGTTGCCTTCTTTTTGCATGATAGCTTTTTATCTTTTTCCGTCATTGAGATTCTTTTAATTGATAGTTTGTTTTATACTGAGCTGAATTAAGTTTGTATTCAAATCTGATGTTTAACAGCCATACAGCCTCCACAGCTGCTGGAAACTATCAAATACCAGTGATTGCCAACGACTTCAATTACGGTTATGCAAGTGGCATGGCTCCTGGAGCAAGGTAAGCAATGGTAATCTAAATTTGGTTCTTTTAGCGAGCATACTATGTTATTCTTATAGCCAGTTTCAGTTATTCAAGTTTTTGCTATACATTTTCTTCTTTTTCATAAGCTAGTACTTGTTTGATAGGTTTTTTTTTTTTTCTCTAAACAGGATTGCTGTGTACAAAGCTCTTTACACATTTGGAGGTTACATGTCAGATGTCGTGGCTGCTGTGGATCAGGTTTGATGATTATGAAATTGAACTTGTAAAAATGGATTAACTTAGAGAGCTTTACTTGTCTAATATCTACATCACAATAATTTAGCATACAAGCATGGATCCTTATCTTTTAATTTAATTCAGTAGCTTGAATGTTCAAATTTACTGAAGCAATTATCAACAACTTACACTAGGCAGTGGAGGATGGAGTTGATATATTAAGCCTTTCCATAGGGCCATCTAGTGTACCATCTGGTCCTTCTGCCTTCCTCAATGTGCTAGAAATGGAGCTTTTATTTGCTACCAAAGCTGGAGTTTTTGTTGTTCAAGCTGCTGGAAATGGTGGCCCCTCTCCCAGTTCGATCCTTTCTTTTAGCCCCTGGATCACCAGTGTAGCTGCCTCCATCATCGATCGCAAGTACAAGAACTCAATCATTCTTGGGAATGGGCGAAGCTTCTCTGGCACTGGCCTTGCCCGTAATAATCCAAATCTTTCCCTTGTTTATTAATCATGCATGTATGAACAAATAAGATGGTGTCACTTGGTTTGCAGTTTAGATTTTCATTCATACATTCTTGGAATCAATCAAGAGTATATACCACTCAAATTGGTGTAATTCGTTGGTTATGAATAATTGTGCAGCTCCAACAGCAGGAGAAATGCCTTACCGAATAGTGGCAGCAGCTGATGTCTCTCATAGGAACACAACTAGTGTTCTAGAAGTTGAAAGCTGCCAGCACCCAGAACACTTCATCTTATCATCAGTTCGAAACAAGCTGGTTATCTGCACTTATACCTTTGACTTTGAATATGAGGCTGCAAGCATCGCAGCTGTTGCAAACACTATACAGAAGATAGGGGCTGCAGGTTTTATCATCACAATGGATCCTGACATTGGTTCTGAGCAAGTCAAGGGTACCACAATGACTATGCAAGTACCTGCCATTATACTGAACAACATGCAATCTTCCAGAGTATGGCACATTACCATTCAATAAGATTTCATTACCAAACATGCTCATTTTGATTCCGTAGCTCTCTGTCTATCCTTTTATTTTTCACACCAAATGAGTTAGTATTCCCACAGGATAGTAGTTCTCATTAATGCCATTCATTCCTAATTCCTAAAATCTCCTAGATTAATGAATGACTAATGAAATGGTTTGTCCATTCGTTTACAGGCATTGTGGGAGTATTATAACTCAAATACCATCAGGAGTACCAGTGGACAAGCTGTGGGTTTTGCTGCAAGGGCAAGAATATTGGATGGAAGGCGAGCATTCTTTACTCAGCAGGCACCAATTGTTGCATCCTATTCGTCTAGAGGTCCCGATGTGAACAATGCACTTTTGCAAACTGCTGATGTCCTCAAACCAAATGTCATGGCCCCAGGATCCTCCATTTGGGCTGCGTGGAGCCCCAACAGTGAAGGAGATCCTTCTATCAAGGGTAAGAACACTATTTTTATGTTTTTTTAATGGGTAACCAGCATCGCTTATGCCCCTTCAAATATCAGATGATGAGTATTACTTATCCAGATAGTTGTAACCGAGATTAAAAAACAAGACTCGATATCTTTATCTTGCCGGAATTATTCACGGAAGCAGTGTC